>NW_015388676.1:5487-30619 GCF_001527695.2 Protobothrops mucrosquamatus | reverse complement strand
CAAATGTACAGGTATAGTATAGGGGGTACCTTGCTCAATAGTAGTAACTGTGAGAGGGATCTCGGAGTCCTAGTGGACAATCACTTAAATATGAGCCAGCAGTGTGCTGCAGCTGCCAAAAAAGCCAACACAGTGCTAGGCTGCATTAACAGAGGGATAGAATCAAGATCATGTGAAGTATTAATACCACTTTACAATGACTTGGTAAGGCCACACTTGGAATACTGCATCCAGTTTTGGTCACCACGATGTAAAAAAGATGTTGAGACTCTAGAAAGAGTACAGAGAAGAGCAACAAAGATGATTAGGGGACTGGAGGCTAAAACATATAAGGAAAGGCTGCTGGAATTGGGTATGTCTAGTTTAATGAAGAGAAGGACGAGGGGGGACATGATAGGAGTGTTCCAATATCTCAGGGGCTGCCACAAAGAAGAGGGAGTCAAGCTATGCTCCAAAGCGCCTAAAGGCAGGACAAGAAGCAACGGATGGAAACTAACCAAAGAGAGAAGCAACCTAGAACTAAGGAGAAACTTCCTGATAGTTAGAACAATTAACCATTGGAACAACCTGCCTCCAGAGGCGGTGAATGCTCCAACACTTGAAGTTTTTAAGAAGAGACTGGACAGCCATTTGTCCGAAATGGTATAGGGTTTCCTGCCTGAAAAGGGGGTTGGACTTGATGACCTCCAAGGTCCCTTCCAACTTTATTATTATTATTATAAGATCTTAAAGTCCAAACTCAGTGGAGGAAATACCATTAAGGCAATTAACATCTGGGCAAATCCACTCATTAGGTATACAGCTGGAATAGTGGACTGGACTCAAGCAGAACTAAAAGCCCTGGGTAGGAATACCAGAAAAATAATGACAATGACTCATGCCCTTCATCCTCGCAGTGATGTTGACAGACTTTACTTACCAAGGAAAATCGGTGGGTGTGGAATGTTGCAAATACATCAGACAGTTATCCCAAAGATGCTTTTTCACGAGGCAACTGGACTTTCTTGTTTTTCAAAGAAAGACAAGAAAGTCCAGTTGCCTCGTGAAAAAGCATCTTTGGGATAACTGTGACCTGGATGACTGAGAATCTCCATAGACATCAGACAGTTGAAGAAGAAAAAAAGGGCATTGTAAGAATATCTGAAAGACAGTGAAGAAGATGCACTGAAGCTACTATACCATGAATGCCTACCGAGTACTAGAGAGACCAAACTGGCCTACAAGAAAGACCAAATAAAGAACAGTATCTTTTCTTTGCCAGTACATTAAAAAATAGGCAAGTACATTAAATACATTAAAACATGGCAGGCAAAGCAGATAACCACAAGACCTGGTAATGGCTAAGAGCAGGAAAGTTGAAGAAAGAGACCAAGGGGCTAATTCTGGCTGCACAAGACCAAGTCTTAAGAACAAATGTCTACAAAGCCAGAATTGAGAAGACAGCAACAGACAGCAAGTGCCGCCTCTGCAAAGAAGCTGAAGAAACAGTAGACCACCTGGTTAGATGTGCAAGAAGTTCACACAGACTGACTACAAACAATGGCATGACAAAGTAGCAACAATGGTGCATTGGAAAATCTGCAAGAAATACCATTTGCCTGCAAGCAAGAACTAGTGGGACCACAAAATAGAGAAAGTCATAGAAAATGAAGAAGTTAAATTGCTCTGTGACTTTAAAATTCAAACAGACAGACACGTGCCACATAACACCCCAGACTTAACAATTCTCGATAAGAAAGACAAAAAAGTATGGATAGTAGATGTGGCAGTACCTGGAGACAGCAGAATAGAAGAGAAAGAATTGGAGAAGGTAACAAAATATAAAGACATGCAAATAGAAATAGAATGACCTGTGGTAAAGGAAAGCAAAGGTAATAACAATAGTAATCGGTGCCTTGGGTGCGATCCCAAAACAACTGGAGCACCACTTGAACATCATCGGCATTGACAAATTCACCATCAGTCAATTGCAAAAAGCAGCTTTACTCTGAACAGCTTACATCCTGCGACAATACCTGTAACCCCTCAAACTTCCAGATTTGCCTATCCTAGGTCCTTGGGAAGGACTCGATAGGTGGACAAAAATGCCAAATCCAGTCTAAACAGCTGGGTGAGTGCCACAAACCATAATAATAATAGAGTGAAGCAGTAGTTCAGTGGGATGCCCATGTGACTGCTTTGCTCAGTGACTGCAATCTTGGCTTTCCCAGTTGCAGCTTTTAAGTGGACAGAGTGAAAGAGCTGCCTACTGAAGGAGGTCAGGCAGCTCCCCTCTGTGCACAGAAGGGAACTCCTGCTGTGGGCTTCAGAAACGAAGCTTGGATCTTTGGGATCTAGACTTTGTTTCTGCAACTTGCTGGAGGAGTTCAGCTCCCCTCCCTACGTGGAAGGGAACTTAAGGATTCAAGCTCCATTTCTACAGTCCACAGCAGGATTTCCCCTCCCCTGTCTGTGTGGAAGGGAAGTCTGTGGCAGGCTGCAGAAATGAACCATGCACAGAAGGGAACTCTTTTGTAGGGCTGCAGAAACAGGACATAGAACTTTGGAATCTGATCTCCATTCCTGTGGCCCTTTGGAGGAGTTCCTCTCCCTGCCATGTGCAGAGGATAACTCCTTTGAGGGGCTGCAGAAATGGGCCTCAGAACTTTAGTATTTGACTTTCATTTCTGTAGCCCTTCGGAGGAGTTCCTCTCTCCTAGGCAAGCAGCCCTTTTGCTCTGTAAGGGCTGCCTGTGGAGTGGGGTGGGGGATGTCCCAGCTCCACATGGAGCATAGATTCCCTCCCCACTGGCAGCCCTTTTACTCTCAAACAGGAGGGAATCTTATATCTGTGGTGCATGGCAGCTGCTTGAACCTTCCCTGCTGATTTCCCCTTTGACATTCTGGGGAAACTGACAGTCAAGATTTCAAATGGCAATCATATGATCTTGGGTTGCTTTGCAACTGTTCAAAAATTTAAACAGGTTGCCAAGCACCCAGATGGCGATCATGTGGTTGTGGGGGTGGTGGTATGATGTTTTACAATGGTTGCAGTGCTTTACAGGCCATAAAGCACCCTTTCCGAGCCCATCATACTTTAAAATAGTCATTAAATGACCAGCTGTAAGTCAAGGACTACTTACAGTACAGGTTGATTTATGACCAGAATTGCTACCAGAATTTCCATTGCTAAGCAAGGTGGTTGTTAAGCGAGTCATGCGTGATTTTATGACCTTTTTTGCCATGGTTGTAAGTGAATCAATGCATTTGTTAAGTGAATCATGTGATTGTTAAACAAATTCGGCATCCCCAATTGAGTTTGCTTCCTGGAAGCCAGTTGGGAAGGTTGCAAATGGTGATCACATGATCCTGGGACACTGCAACCGTTGTAAATATATGCCAGTTACCAAGAGCCTGAATTTTGATTAAGTGACTGTGGGGATGCTGCAACAGTCTTAAGTGTGAGGACTGGTTGTAAGTCACTTTTTTCATTGCCATTACAACTTTGAATGGTCGCTAAATGAAAGGTTGTAATTCGAGGAATACCTGTATACCAGGAGGGCCTCATAGGCCATTCTAAAGCCATTTAGGGTTAGAGTTAAAATAAGTTGGGTTAAGCCTGGAAATAGTGGAGGTCCTTTAAAGAGTAGCTGTCTAGAGTTCAGCTGGAAAAAATCACTCTAAGATGATTCTAAGAAGCAGCAAACTTTATTGTACTTAAGCTTTTCCCCTATTGGAAACAATTCTCTTTTAATTTTCGACCTCTCATTTAAAAAGTACAAGGTTAGCAAGCTGTCTGTACGGAATTATCTTAGAAGAATATTCGGAAATAAAGAGTAAAGGAGTCCCTGCAGATTTTACTCCACTAGTCATTGCTGACTAGGGGGTGGTGCTCATCTCCGTTTCAAGGGTCATTGAGACAGCGCTGTCCGAAGATGTTTCTATGGTCATGTGGTGGCCAGCATGATATCATGGAATGCTGTTACCTTCCCACCGAAGTGGTACCTATTTATCTACTTGCATTTGCATGCTTTCAAACTGCTAGGTTGGCAGGACCTAGGCTGAAGACAGGAGCTCACCCCGTTATGTGATGCTTGGGTCTCCAACGGCTTTCCAGCTGACAAAGCCCAGCATCTTAACTGCTGAGCCATCGCGCTGCCATATATTTGAAAATACATGTGATTTATTTGATAGCTCCTTCCTTGCTATCATAAATGACAGCATCAATATGCTGTAGCCGGTAAAAATAGCCCTATGATATCCGATTACCAGTTTGCAAATATATATTATGCAACTTTTGCAGTTCCTACTCATGTTTTTTTGTAAAAGGCCATTGTCAGCTGGAGTTGATAAGCAATCTGTAATAACTGTTGTCTATCAGTGAAAAATGTGGAAAAAATGGCATAATAACTATTACTTTCAGCATTAATTGCTCTTAAGAATTATGGGCATAGAAATGGAATTCCATTGAGTGGTTATAGTTTCCCAATAATAAAACTGAGAAAACACTTAAAATAGAAACAAATATTTTAGTTGAAATTCCAAATGTAATTTCTGACACTTTTTGGTGACCTTTTATGATAGGTTGTCTTTGTTGGAGGAAAGCATCCTTGCTGATTAAAGATGGTATTTTAAACCATTTTATTACCAAGGGTAGCCAAATTATTTTGGCACTTGGTGGGACTAGAGAAATAATTGCTGAATCACTGCATTAGCTGTGTGTGAAAGAATTCTACATTAAAGATTGGATATATGTTGATAAAATACATTAAACATTTTTCTTATGAATGTATCAGTGTTACAGTGAGGGAAGAAAGTATTTGATCCCCTGCTGATTTTGTACCTTTGGCCACTGACAAAGAAATGATCACTGTATAATTTTCATGGTAGGTTTATTTTAACAGTGAGAGACAGAATAACAACAAAAAAATCCAGAAAAACGCATTTCAAAAAAGTTATAAATTGATCTGCATTTTAATGAGTGAAATACGTATTTGATCCCCTATCAGTCAGCAAGATTTTTGGCTCCCAGGTGTCTTTTATACAGGTAACGAGCTGAGATTAGGAGCACTATTTTAAAGGGAGTGCTCCTAATCTCAGGTTGTTACTTGTATAAAAGACACCTGACCACAGAAGCAATCAATCAATCAGATTCCAAACTCTCCACCATGGCCAAGACCAAAGAGCTGTCCAAGGATGTCAGGGACAAGATTGTAGACCTACACAAGGCTGGAATGGGCTACAAGACTATCGCCAAGCAGCTTGGTGAGAAGGTGACAACAGTTGGTGCGATTATTCACAAATGGAAGAAACACAACCTGTCAATCTCCCTCACTCTGGGGCTCCATGCAAGATCTCACCTCGTGGAGTTTCAATGATCATGAGAACGGTGAGGAATCAGCCCAGAACTACACAGGAGCATCTTGTCAATGATCTCAAGGCAGCTAGGACCATAGTCATCAAGAAAACAATTGATAACACACTACGCTGTGAAGGACTGAAATCCTGCAGCTCCCGCAAGGTCCCCCTGCTCAAGAAAGCACATGTACAGGCCCGTCTGAAGTTTGCCAATGAACATCTGAATGATTCAGAGGAGAACTGGGTGAAAGTGTTGTGGTCAGATGAGACCAAAATCGAGCTCTTTGGCATCAACTCAACTCACCGTGTTAGGAGGAGGAATGCTGCCTGTGACCCCAAGAACACCATCCCCACTGTCAAACATGGAGGTGGAAACATTATGCTTTGGGGTTTTTTTCTGCTAAGGGGACAGGTCAACTTCACCGCATCAAAGGGGAGAAGGACGGGGCCATGTACCATCAAATCTTGGGTGAGAACCTCCTTCCCTCAGCCAGGGCATTGAAAATGGGTCGTGGATGGGTATTCCAGCATGGCAATGACCCAAAACACACGGCCAAGGCAACAAAGGAGTGGCTCAAGAAGAAGCACATTAAGGTCCTGGAGTGGCCTAGCCAGTCTCCAGACCTTAATCCCATAGAAAATCTGTGGAGGGAGCTGAAAGTTCGAGCTGCCAAACGTCAGCCTCGAAACCTTAATGACTTGGAGAGGATCTGCAAAGAGGAGTGGGAGAAAATCCCTCCTGAGATGTGTGCAAACCTGGTGGCCAACTACAAGAAACGTCTCACCTCTGTGATTGCCAGCAAGGGTTTTGCCACCAAGTACTAAGTCATGTTTTGCGAAGGGGTCAAATACTTATTTCACTCCTTAAAATGCAAATCAATTTATAACTTTTTTGAAATGCGTTTTTCTGGATTTTTTTGTTGTTATTCTGTCTCTCACTGTTAAAATAAGCCTACCATTAAAATTATGATCATTTCTTTGTCAGTGGGGAAACGTACAAAATCAGCAGGGGATCAAATAGTTTTTTCCCTCATTGTATGTCTTAAATGCTGCTTTTTTTAAATTAAAAGGAAAATCTTTGGGGCTAAAAGCATTTTAAAGCAGGTATGTGTGAACTTGAAATAGATTATTTAGGAACAACAGTTCAATGAATCATAAAGTTGAGAGAACAAAAAAGGATAACATGATCCCTTTCTTCCAGTGGCTTCTTGTGTTTTATTGAATACTTCTGAAATGAGTCCCATCTTACCAAATACAGGTCATCCTCAACTTACGACCAGTTGCTTAATGACTATTTGAAGTTACAACAGACTACCCCTAAACCTACTTATGACCTAACTTTGAAGTTGTTATGGCTATACACACACTACGGTCATGTGATTTCATTTTGGGTGCTGGGGAATCGGCTCACTTTACAGCCCTTTGCGATGTTCCATGGTCATGTGACCATGATTTTTGATGTTTTTTTGCCAGTTTCTGATGTTTACTTCCGGTTTCCGGCAAAAAACACCCTTTGGGTAAAATGGATTCACTTAATGGCTGTGCTGTTTGCTTAATGATTGCCACCAAGTATGCTGAAAAAATTGGTCTGGTCACATGATACTTCAACTTACGACTGCAATGACTTCCAACCGTAATTCTGGGCTCAATTATGGTCATAAGTTGAGGACTACCTGTATATTTCTTATATCCATGAATTAATTACTGAATTTTTGCAAGTTATTATAGGAGAAAGAAAGGTTAAAGTAAAACTATTTATTCTTACATTAAAAATAAGTAATAAAAGTATTCTTGAGAGAATAAAGTATTTTATTATCGCCAGACTGTAAATATGCACTTCCTTTTGCAAGTTAAAAGGATACAATCAAATTTATTCTTTAAATGTTAATAGTTTGTCTTAATGTACATGCCATGCTAATTGAGTGTAGAAACATAGAAAACTGATGGCAGAAAAAGACCTAGTGGTCCATCGAGTCTGCCCTTTGAGTTTTTTTGCTTTCTTTTTAATTATGGTTTGTCGCACAGTCAGCCAGATGTTCAGACTGGATTTGGCATTTTTATCCACCTACCAAGTCCTTCCCAAGGACCTGGGATAGGCAGATGTTGATGTTTTGTGGTGTTAGAGGTATCGTCGCAGGTTGTAAGCTGTTCTTAAGTAAAGCTGCCTTTCACAATTGATTGATGGTGAATTTGTCTATGCCAATGGTGTTCAAGTTGTGCCCCAGTTGTTTGGGGATTGTACCCAAGGCATCTGTGACTACTGGTACTACCTTTGCTTTCTTTTGCCTCAGTTGTTCTATTTATATTTGCAGGTCTTTGTATTAGAAACACAAAATAGAAAATAAGTTAATTTTAATTTTTTTATTTTAATTTAATTTTTGTCAGATGATGGACATGTGTTTATCCCAAGCATGTTTTTACACACAAGCCGGTGTTGCTACTGTAGTGAAACTGTTATTAGTTCATAACTCTTAATCCTTCTGGCAAATACTAAATTATCTTTTGTTTCATTTAATAGAACTTTCTGCAGAAGCCAAAGCAGCATTACTTGAATTTGAAGAGCGGGAAAGACAGCTAAAACAAGGGCGGTATGGCTCCCGAAGAGGAGGAAGACGAGGAGGGTCATTAATGTGTCATGGGATGGGAGAACAAAGAAGAGACAGCAATGAAAGGGGAAGAATTGAGGATCACAGGCCTGCTTTACTGCCAACCCAGACAGCTGTTATGGTACCCTAAATGCAGTAGTGATGGTTGGAGTGGGGAATTAAAGTAGTGGAACGCCTGCTTGGGTTTAGCTGCTTAAATGTGAATGCTTGATTCAGAGCCTTATTCTGATGACTCTTAAACTTGGGAGAACTGGGATTTATCATCTGAAAATCTGTTTTAGGATTTGTGATGGTTCTACTCTTGATACTTCTTGCAGTTCTCCATCATGAAAACAGAGAAATCTTGTTGATAAATGTAGGTTTAGAATTCTGAATTGTAATATAGGTAGTCCTTGACTTACAACCATTCGTTTAGGGACTGTTCAAAGTTACAATGGCACTGAAAAAAGTGACTTATGATTAGTCCTTAAACTTAACAACTATCAAAGCATCCCCATGGTCATGTGATCAAAATTCAGGTGCTTGGCAACTGGCATGTATTTATGACAGTTGCAGCGTTGGGATCACATGATCACCATTTGTGCCTTTCCCAGCCGGCTTCCGACAAGGAAAGTCAAAAGGGGAAGCTGGATTCACTTAATGACCATGTGATTCACTTAACAATTGCAGTTATTTGCTTAACAGCCATGGCAAAAAGGGTCATAAAATTGAGTGCGACTCACTTAACAACTGTCTTGCTTAGCAACAGAAATTCTGGCCCCAATTATGGTCGTAAGTTGAGGACTATCTGTACTAATGTGTATAAGAAACTAATGCTAAGTTGTACCCAGGAAACAGTCTTCTGTGCATTCCGTCTGTATGGGTGTTCAACAAGGTTAGGATGTCTCCACTTTTCATTTGCCCATTCCCCAAGAAAAACTGTTCGAAGGCACCCTATGAATATGTAGGTACTATCAGTAGCCATGAATCTGCTTAATCCCATATAAAACTTCTCCTGTATTCCTTGTGGGGACATTTTTTAAAATTTTCCAAGTAATGGATATATTACTTTCTGTTTTTAATTTCAGACACATTCAGACAGGATATTTCATCATCAGCAGCCCATTAGGAATCTTTTTCAGCAGCAGCAGCAGCGGCAGCAGCAGCAGCAACAACCACAGCAGCAGCAACAACAGTCACAAGGTCTGCTCCCTGTCCCCACTCGGCATCATACACCACCCCCTCCCTCTCAAGGAATTCATATGCCATCCCAAGTAGAAACCCCAAGAATACTGATGACTCCTCCTTCAGTGGCATCCCAGCAGCCAAAAAACATACACATAAATCCACACTTCAAAGGAACTGTAGTAACACCTGTTCAAGGTAAGGATTTTTTTCAAAGAAAGTGAAAGATTTTTTTATCCTTATAGGGGCATTAATATAAAATTAAATGGGAAAAGCCTATTGCTTAGAAGTAAAGCACATATTTGGATGTAAACGCACTTGGTTTTTTAGAATCACTTTGGAGGTACCACTGAGAAAGAGATAGAAGCCAAGAAAGCTGCTGTTGATCATCATCAACTATTCTAATCAGCGTAGATCAAATGTCTTTCTTGGTATTAGTTGGCTTTTGATATTACCTTTATTTTCATAGTACAGCGGATTTTTATACAGAATTCCTCAGATTCATCCCCTGGAATTAGATGATGGGAAGGACTTCTAGTGGAAGAACTGTAGAAAAAAAAATCACCAGTAGCTTTGTGGATAGTACTGGGCAAAAGATTAGAGGTTGGGATGTAGAATGCTGCAGAACTTTTATTGTTTGCTATTGCTCATTTTTGTTGGTTTTTATATTTTTGTTATATTGTGCTTCATACTGGTTTGTACAGGTAGTCCTTGACTTACAACCATAATTGAGCCCAAAATTTCTGTTGCTAAGCATGACATTTGTTAAGTGAATTTTGCTCCATTTTATGACCTTTCTTGCCACAGTTGTTAAGTGAAACACTGCAGTTGTTAAGTTAGGAACACGGTTGTTAAGTGAATCTGGCTTCCCCATTGACTTGCTTATCTGAAGGTTGCAAAAGAGGATCACATGATCCTGGGACACTGCAGCCATCATAAATATACAGTAAGTCAGTTGCCAAGTATCTGAATTTTGATGACGTGACCACAGAGATGCTGCAATGGTCGTAAGTGTGAAAAACAGTCATAAGTCACTTTTTCAGTGCTGTTGTAACTTTGAACGGTCACTAAATGATCTGTTCTAAGTTGAGGACTACCTGTACATGTCCGAGAGCCTCTGGAGTGAGGCGGTTTGTAACTCTTATTTATAAACTGTCCAGTGTTGCTGTGTCAGTGAGATGCGTGGCATAAAAATGTAATAAATAATAAAGAAAATAAACAAGGGAACTGCAGAATAGACTGGTAGGATAGGAAGAGATAGGAAGGGGGTATCTTTGTGGATATGAAATATGTGTTTCAGGTATACAATGGAAGAGAAATTGAAATAAATTTAAGCCAGGAGTTATGTTTCTGTGCTGTATTGAATAAGACAGCTTGTAATGATTTGTTTTTCTACCATTTTTCTGTAGCTGGTTGATTAAAAAAAATAAGCCACATTATTTTTCCTTGGAAAGAGTTCACAGTAACAATGCTGAAATAAAACTATGTCACAGCCTAGCATAATAAGTGAAGGTTTAAGTGAGGATATGTTCTTGAAACAGAAAAAACCCAGTACCTAGAGTTTTGTTAATGAGTTCAGGGATATCATTCTTAAATTATAATCAAATAAAACTTTAGCACAAGTTTACTTTATCTTGCCAGAGTAATTCTGATGCAGAAATTTCCATCAAGTCAATGTGCTTTTGTAATTTAGATGAGCAGCAGTAAAAGCAGGTTGTATATTTCCATTCTTGGTGACCCAAGTGATGCTGTGGCTGCCCTCTTGCGGTGCCTGGAGGCTGTGCAGGCCTGGATGGGGGACAACAGGCTTCAACTGAACCCTGGCAAGACCAAATGGCTTTGAGTACATGGGGCTCTGGGATCCCGGACTTTGTCATCTTTGACTCTGGATGGGTTGGCACTGCCCCAGACAGATCCTGTCAACAACTTGGGGGTTCTCCTGGACTTGCGACTCCTGCTTGAGTAGCAGGTGGCAGTCGTGGCTAGGAGAGCCTTTGTACAACTTTGTGTTGTGCACCAGTTGCGGCCTTTCCTGGATCAGAATTCCTTGTGCTCAGTCATTCAGTCCCTGGTCATCTCATGGTTGGACTTGTTCTGTCCCCGTCTGACTCACACACCCAAACAGCCAGCCGAGGGTTAAATAACTTCTCCACACTCCACGCCACAGATAAGAACCTTGGCAGCAGCTCCGTAACTGCCTGCCAAGAACTTTTACTCAGAGAACACAGAAACAAAAAACAATACACACAGTTTGAAATTCAATCCACAGCAAACTACTTCGCCAGAGATTTAGCTTTGTCCGTCACAGAGTCCAAATGGCCACCACCTCCCTTTTATAGCCTGTGGGGTGTGGTCCAGTGACTCAGCTTAATCTNTCACTATCCGAAACACCTGGCTCCTGGCCAATCTCAGAAACACCCGGCTCCTGGTCAATCTCTTCTCCGTCGGGAGACACCTGAGGCATTGCCAGAGAGGAGGGTCCTGGAGAGGGAGGCCTGGCCATCTCCTCTCCTTCATGTTCGGAGCCTTCTTCCTCCGATAAGAGGGGCTCACAAGACGGAGCCACAACACTATCCCCCACCGCAGGGCCCTTCCCCCGGGTCTGCCGGTTGGGATGTGGTCGGGACGGGAACCGGTCATGAAAGGCCTGTACCACGTCAGGGGCCTGAACGGAAGAAGCGTCCACCCAGCTGAACTCCTCGGGGCCGTATCCCTTCCAGGCGATGAGGTATTGGAAGCGCCCCTTCAGCCAACGGGAGTCCCGAATACTGTCCACCTCGTACGTTGAGGTGTCATCCTCATCGGCTGCGGCTGGGGGGGCAGGCGTCGTCAGGCGTCGGAGATGGCTCGCTGGGGCCTCAGGGACCAGGAGGGACCGATGGAAAACGGGGTGGATCCGCATGGAGCGTGGTAGAGTCAACCGGTAGGCCACCGGGCTGATGACTGCCTCGACGGGGAAGGGACCGATAAAACGATGGTCCAGTTTCTTCACCGGCCGGTCCGTGGGGAGGTGTTTCGTGGACAGCCACACCCGATCTCCGACTTCCAGCGGTGGCGTTGCCCGTCAGGAGCAGTCGGCGACCCGTTTATAGTCCTCTTTCGCCCGGATAAGCTGCCGCCGCACCAGTTGCTGCACCGCCTGCAGCTCCGAGAGGAAGTCCTGGGTCTCGGGAACAGGGGAATCCGAGATTGACAACGGGAAAAGCCGTGGATGGTAGCCGACGTTGGCATGGAACGGGGTCATCTGGGTGGAGGTGTGTTGGGAGTTGTTGAAGGCGAACTCTGCCAGGGGAAGGTACTTGGCCCAGTTGTCCTGCTGCTGATTGACGAAACAGCGGAGGTACTGCTCCAGGATGCCGATGACCTTCTCCGTGCCCCCGTCAGTCTCCGGATGGTGCGACGATGACAGGCACACCTGCACCTCCAGCGCGGCCATTAGGCTTTTCCAGAAGCGGGCCGTGAACTGGGCTCCGCGGTCCGACACCACCCTGTCCGGCAGGCCATGGAGGCGAAAGATGTGCTGCAGGAACAGACGGGCCGTGGTGCGGGCCGATGGCAGTCCGCGGCACGGGATGAAATGGGCCATCTTGGTGAGCATGTCCACTACCACAAGGACGGTCGTGAACGTGGCGGACAGTGGTAGATCTGTTAGGAAGTCCATGGAGATGGCACCCCACGGTCTCTCCGGTGTCGGCAGCGGCTGGAGGTGTCCAGGAGGTGGGCCGGACGCGGGTTTGGCCTGTCGGCACGTCGCACAGGATGTCACGTACGCGTGCACGTCATGCCGTACCCGAGGCCACCAAAAAGTCCGCGTCACCAAGTGTAATGTCTTAAAGAGGCCGAAATGCCCCTCTGCGGGGTTGTCATGGCACTGGTTCATGACGAGGGCTCGGAGCGGACTCGTGGGCACGTACAGCCGGCCCCGTTGTTTCAGCAAGCCTTCCTCCAAGGTCCATGGGGACACTGGGCTGACTTCCGCTTTCCGTTGCTGTGACCAGTCATCATGGCGCTGCGCTTCCAGCACCCAAGCCCGCAGGTCTGCCGGTTCCTGGACCGCGGCCAAGGATTCTGCTGGCAGCACTGTCCGTGGGGGAAGGGAGTCCTTGGGGCAGAAGTATTCCGGCTTGCAGGATAGCGCGTCCGCCCTCTGGTTGAGGTTGCTCGGAATATACGTGACGTGGAAGTTGAACCGGGCAAAAAGCAACGACCACCGGATCTGCCGCCGGTTCAACTTCGACCACGAACAGACGGTGTGGATTGGGATGCCTCAGGACCGGCTCCGTGATGAAGGCCTGCTTGAGGACCTTGAAGGCCTGCTGCTGCGGGGGCCCCCACTGGAACGGGACCTTCTTCCGAAGGAGTTGGGTCAGTGGCAAGGTCAGGGTGGCGAAGGCCGGGATGAATGTCCGGTAATAGTTGGCGAACCTCAGCAGACGCTGGACGTCTTTCACCCGACGTGGGGGTTCCCAACTGCGCAAGGCCTCCACCTTGCGCGGGTCCATCGCGATGCTCTCGGGGGTGATGATGTGCCCGAGGAACTCTATGGAAGTCTGGAAGAAGTAACATTTCCCAAACTTCGCATAGAGTTGGTTCTCCCGCAGGCGCTGCAGGACCTGGCGGACATGCTGGAGGTGGCTCTCCTGGTTCGGGGAATAGATCAAAATATCGTCCAGGTAGATCACCACGAACCGGTCCAACATGTCCCGAAACACGTCATTCATCAGGTGCTGGAAGACCGCGGGGGTGTTGGTCAACCCGAACGGCATGACGGTGTACTCAAAGTGGCCGTATCGGGTGCCAAACGCCGTCTTCCACTCGTCCCCCTCTCTCACGCGCACCAGATTGTAGGCCCCTCGGAGATCGAGCTTGGTGAAGATCGAGGCCTCCCGCAACCTCTCCATCAGCTCCGGAATGAGCGGCAGGGGGTAGCGATTCTGCACTGTGATGGCATTCAAGCGCCGGTAATCACAGCACAGGCGTAAGTCCCCCGTCTTTTTCTTCACAAAGAGGACCGGGGCCTAGAGCGGGGAGGACGAAGGCCGGATGAACCCTTGGGCCAGGTTCTTGTCCAGAAAGTCCCGTAGGGCGGCCAATTCGGGCTCTGACATGGAATACAGGCGGCCCGCGGGCAGTAGCGCATTGGGCAGCAGGTCCACCGGGTAGTCGGGTCGATGCGGGGGTAATCGGTCAGCCTCCTTTTCGCTGAACACATCGGCGAAGGGTGTCAGCTCAGGAGGCAAGGAGACGGCCGGGGTGGACGTTCTGGCCGGCACAGGTGTGGCGGAGATGGTCGACACACTGCAGGCTCGGGAACGAGATGGCGTTTATCGACCATGCCACCTGAGGATCGTGGGCCCGAAGCCAGGCCATCCCCAGGACCAATGGAAAATGCAGGTCCGCCGTCACATAGAACTGGATCGCCTCCTTGTGGTTCCCAATGGCGAGGCGCAAGGGCTGGGTAGCAAATTTGATGGGCCCTGCCACGAGTTCCCGCCCATCGATTGTCTCGACCCTCAACGGAGGGTCCACCGGAACCAAGGGAACCTTAAAAAGGGCTACAAAGGCCTGGTCCATGAAGTTCGTCGTGGCCCCGGAGTCCACCAGCGCATGTGCCTGAAGCCCCTCCGACCGATTGGCCAACAACACCCGGGTGTCCAGAATCAGGTGCCGAGGGGGCTCACAGTCCACAGTCGCCGACTCCGGTGGGGCATGGCTACGTGCCTGGCCCAGGGTTTCCCCTAGGCCAGGCCTGGCCCNTCATCACTATCCGAAACACCTGGCTCCTGGCCAATCTCAGAAACACCCGGCTCCTGGTCAATCTCTTCTCCGTCGGGAGACACCTGAGGCATTGCCAGAGAGGAGGGTCCTGGAGAGGGAGGCCTGGCCATCTCCTCTCCTTCATGTTCGGAGCCTTCTTCCTCCGATAAGAGGGGCTCACAAGACGGAGCCACAACAGGACTATTGTAATGCACTCTACATGGGGCTACCCTTGAAGAGCATCCGGAAGCTACAGCTGGTGCAGAGTGCGGCAGTGCGGGCAGTTTTGGACCCCCAAGAATGGCTCCTGTAACACCTCTGCTGTGTGAGCTGCATTGGCTGCTAGTCTGGTTCCGGGTGCAATTCAAGGTATTGGTGATCACCTTTAAAGCCCTTCATGGCATGGGTCCAGGCTACTTGAGGGACTGTTTCACCCCACTGGGATTGGCCCATCCCACTCGTGCCGGCAGAGGAAGCATGCTGTGGGTCCTGTCAGCCCGATTATTCCGGCTGGCAGGGTCCAGGAGGAGGGCCTTCTCTGCTGTTGCTCCTGCCCTCTGGAACATCTTGCCCCCAATGTGAGGCTGGCCCCAACCCTCCTATCCTTTTGTCCTGGCTCTGCCAGTTGGCTTGGGGTCCTAATGGGGGAACAGCGCAGTGAAGGTGGTTGATCAAGTAACAACTGACCCCACCTCCCCCATTCTGCCCCTGCCCTCCCCACGTGTCGTTAGATTTTAATGTTTGGTTTTAATTTATGTTTTAATGTACATGTATAAATACACTTTTTATGACTGTAAGCCTCCCAGAGTTACCCTGTGGTAAGATGGGCGGCCAATACATTTTATAAATATATAAAATATATATTGACAGCTTACTTCTAGAACAGCTAATTCAGTTCAGACTCCTTCACACATGTTTTTCTAAATTTTGTATACTTCTTTTTTCCATTTGCTCCATTTGCAAAAATTTTAATCAGTTGATTGCCTTATCTTAGGAGGTACAACACAGTGTGAATGATATTCTAATATAGAACATGTTTACTCAGGAATATATGCAACTGAGCTTTAGTCTTATTTCCTAGTAAATGTAAATGGTACTATAATGCATAATTGAATTAATGTGAATTAACCAATGGAATTGGTGTGGTATCTGGAATTTTGGGAAATCATGGCATGCCTCTGATGCCGTTCTGTCAAGATTTTGTCCCTCATTCAGTAATGTGTGAAAGAAAACAAATATTTCAAATTGCCTATGCCTTGTTTAATTTTGTAGCCTATGCCATCAGCATCCTAATTGCCCTGTTGCATGGTGTTAACACATTTTGTCTGGCTGCAGCTGTTGAAGAGAATGGGATAGCAGCTGCCTGTGAATGTAGCTGCATATGAAAATGGCCTGGATTTTTGGTTAAAACAAATTGATTTAAAAGGTGTGCTCCTTGTTTTTAGTGCCGTTGCTGCCAATCCCAACCCAGACAAGACCTGCTGTAGGACCCCAGAGATTTCCTGTGAGTAGCAGCTGTTCCTTCTTCTCTGATATGGATAAGCATACATTTGTAAAGAAATATTAATATGGGGAATAAAAGTGGTGCCAATAAAATATAATTTTAAAGATTTGCAAATATTGACAGTGATCTGTGAGCTAGAAAATTGTTAAAAGCTTAAAGGTCAATAGATTTTTCTGACTGGAATTAATTTTAATTGTAAAATGTTCCAGTGGGGAGTTAAGAAAAAGCACATGATGACTGGGTTTAAAATAATAATAACTCCAGCCATTAGAGCCCTTTCAGAATAAATAGTATTGCTTTTCTTTAATAAAAGGGCATTCAATACTGCAAGTTTAAAATACAAATTGCATATTTCTAATGTAAATGTGAAGATTATTGTTTTTTTGTTATGTAGTGACCTTAGTGCCAGAAGGTGATTTGATATGGGCATCTCTGTCACCTCCTTGTCTTTTTTCTCCTAAACAGAGTAGCAGGTCATTCCCATAGCTAATCTACTACACTTGGTTGATTTGCCTCTCTGGATGTCACTGAATATTCCCATTTCTCTTCCCATTCATATTTTTGTAGTATGTGAATTTCCTAGGTTTTTTTTCCAGTTTTGTATTCCTTCGGTTACAGTTTCTTTATACTGTGCATCAAGACACATAACAGGAATGTTCAGTAATGTTGCTTCATTCACCATACTGGAACTACATCATATTTTAGTTCCTTTTCAGCATTTACTGTATACAAGTAAATAATTCACATACTAGATTAACACTCAGAAATTGGGAAATATATTTCAGAAATATGGGAACGTATTCTCATGGTATTATAATAAAAAGTCTAATGTACATTATTGCTGTTTTTACTGTACACCATTTTGAGTTCACTTTTTTAACTTAAAAAAATAAACCAATCTACATGTGATGAGGTGATTTTTGTTCTAAATACCTGCAGTCATCTTCTTCATAGTATGTTATTTTGCAGGAATAAGTCAGAATTGTGAAGAATTTTAGTCTGTGTGGGAACACGCTGTGTGGTAGTATATGTTGCTTAATGGCTCTTTGTAGGTTCTCTACTAAAGAGATGGTGGATGATGGTGGAAGAATCCAAGTGCAGCTTTCCAGTTTATACATAGTGCTAAATGAAACTCAAAGCCTGATGGTGTTATTATTTATGCACTTGTGGAAAGTGCAAGCAGTTGGCACATTTATGAGTTATCTTACAACTTGTGAATTTTGATGGAATTAATCTTCTTTTGGATCCAGAATGTTATAATTATTACATGCTGGTCATTTTTTCCCTAAAGAATGTGCATATTTAAGACACATGTCTTGAAAAAAAACTTTTAAAAGAACTTAATTTATTTGACACTGCCCATATAATTAATCATCCTGAGGATGAGGTATGTCCAACCCACATTTTTAGGTGCTACTCTATTTTCTAGGTATGAATCCAGTGAATATAGCAATAGCAATAGCACTTGACTTATATACTGCTCCATAGTGGTTTACAGCACTCTCTGAGCAGTTTACAAATGTCAGCATATTGCCCCAAGCAATCTGAGTCCTCATTTTACTGACCTCAGAAGGATGGAAGGCTGAGTCAATCAGGATCGAACACCTGGCTGTGGGCAAAATTAGCCTACAATACTGCATTCTAACCACTGCACCACCATGGCTCATTGAATATCGATGATGAGCTTGAATAATATTGTAGGTATCACCAAACATGGGTATTAATTCAGAGCAATATGAGCTTTAATGGCTTGGTGCTATCAAGGTGTTTGTAGAGAAGAATGAACATGTCTTCTGAACCCCTCAAAGGCCAGGTAGTAGACTTTATAAAACAATAAAAGCTGTATGAAATTAACATTATTACAAGTGAACTGAAGAAGAATGAGTTTTAACCATATTCTCAGTAATATTTAATGGATAGTCTCATTAATAAAGGTAACGGTAAAGTTTTCCCCTTCTGACTCTAGGGGGTGGTACTCATCTCCGTTTCTTAGCCGAGGGAGCCAGCGTTGACTATAGGCCGAGGTGCATGGAACGATGTTACCTTCCCACTGGAGTGGTGCCTATTTATCTACTCACGTTTGCATGCTTTTAAACTGCTAGGTGGGCAGGAGCTAGGGCAAGTAATGGAAGCTCACCCTGTTGTGCGGCACTCGTGTCTCGAACTTGGGCTGTCAGCTTTCTAACCGACAAACTCAGCGTCTTTAACCACTGAGCCATCATGCTCCCCCTTCCAGTCTCATTAATAGTAATGAATATTTACTACAGCCACTGCTGCTTGGGATAGCACTGGTCCATAGGAAGCCAGCTTGTTGTTCTTGCCCTGCACTATTCATAGAAATTTGGTATGTGGAAAGAAAATAGGATCATCACTAAATCTGACCTGGAAAAGAGGGCTGTTCTTTATCTTTTTCAACTCAATCAAGGGTAGATATATTTGTAACGGGCAGATTTTGGTGTTTGAAAGTGAGTCACGATAGCGCCTTTTCCTCTCAAACCTTCTTTTGATAGCTCCATTTATTAACTAACTTTGGCAAGGATAAATCTCAGTTCCTTGAATCCATTGGTAATGAGATTTTTATTTTATAGTGTTCCCTATTTCCCTTCCATGTATAAAGTGAAGGAAAGGTAGAGGAACCAAACAAGCTGCCCTCCATTTGCTAGGGAGCTTCTGATTAATCACTATTTCCTTACGTTATCACACTATCAAATGTAATATCAATGAATTCCCATTAGCACGAGGAGCAGCAGAAGCTAAACATGATGGTAACTCTTATTAAGCTAGGGAGGAGGGCAGGATCTAAAATGAGCTAGCCCTTTCCTTAATAAAGAGCTAGGTCTTTCCTGACCTTCCCCTATAGTGCTTTGCGTTCATACCATGTTTTCCCCAAAATAAGACCCGGTCTTATTTTCTTTTGGGCTCCAAAATAAGCACTAGGGCTTATTTTCGGGGGATGTCTTATTTACCAGCGAACGTGCGGGGGCATGGCGTGGCCTGCGCATGGGGTGGAGACGCATTGCAGCAGCGATGGGCCAACCTTGGAGTGTGGTGGACCAACTACGGTAAAGGTACCGTATGACAGCGTTCGGGCGGGAGGGCGCGTATGCCTTTCCTGTGCCACGTCAGCCCCTGCAGCCCCGGGGTGGCTGTGCTGGGTGGCGGCGGGAAAGGCACCAAGGCGGTGGCGACCAGGCCAATGCTCCTCTGGGCGGAGTGGGGGGGCTTTGCCCTGGGAATGCTGGGGTGGCCGTCTTCCTGGCCTGGCCCGCCCAAGAGGTGAGCAGGGAGGTGGCAGCCCAGGGCTAAAGTGCCGGCAGAGCCCCAGAGGGTTGGGAAGGGAGGGTGAAGTGAGCGGGCATCCTGCCTGCAGCGCCCATGCCAGCTGCCCCTTTCCCGCCAGAGTCAGAATGCCGCCCCATTTCAGTACTGGTATGGTACATGCCGGCCTTCCCTCCGGCAGGCCTGGGCAGCTGCGGGAGAGAGACGGGCCTGTTTAAGCACCTTGTCACCTGCTTTACAGCTCCGTTGCATTTCTCTGCTGCCACGGAGTTGGAGAGCTTGCCCCACCACTGCCCAGATGCCCTAGCTTCCCCCAAGCATTTCTTTGCTTACCTGATTTCCAGCCCCGTCGCGTTTCTCCACTGCCGCGTGTAGGGAAACAAAAGAACTTTGTGGGACTAAAAAAAAAAAAGTTCAACCAATCAGTTCCAAGTTTCGGCTGCAGAAAAAGTGGGGTGGCGTGGAGCCTGTGGCAAGCTACCAGTAAGCAGGGTGCGTGGGTCAGATCCCCCCTCCCCCACCGGCTTCACCTCGTGGCAGCGGCACTGGCAGCCTCCACACCTCATGTCTATGGTAGCAACCAGACGGAATCGGCAGCTGGCCGGCTGGGCAGGCTGTTAAGTAGGGCTTACTTTCAGGGTAGGTCTTACTTTCGGGGAAACACGATAAATGGTTGCTCACTCTTTTATTTGACTTGAACATTGACAGGCAACAACCTTTTTTGAAATATACAGAAAAATACCTATTTTTAAAATTTACAGATCCCCAAACATTGAACCATAAGATATCTGCTTTAAAAATTCATGTGAATATTAGTAGAAATGTGTATGGTGTGACTTTCCTACTTCGTAGCATCCCGGAATTACACTGTGCACAATTATTGGGCAAGTGAGTATTTTGACCATATCATTTTCATGCATATTTTCCACCTCTAAGCTGTATAAGCTTAATGGTTAGTGTCTATAAGCATATCAGGTGATGTGTATTTGTGTAATGAGGGAGGGTGTGGCCTAAGGAGATCAACACCCTATATCAAGGTGTGCATAATTATTAGGCAGCTTCTTTTCCTCAGGCAAATTGGGCCAAAAAAGAGATTTAACTGACTGAAAAGTCAAACATTGTAAAACGTCTTTCAGAGGGATGCAGCACTCTTGAAATTGCTAAGATATTGGGGCGTGATCACAGAACCATCACACGTTTTGTTGCAAATAGTCAACAGGGTCACAAGAAAAGTGTTGAGAAAAAAAGACGCACATTAACTGCCAAAGATTTGAGAAGCATCAAACGTGAAGCTACCAGGAACCCATTATCCTCCAGTGGTGTCATATTCCAGAACTGCAACCTACCTGGAGTGCCCAGAAGTACAAGGTGTTCAGTGCTCAGAGACATGGCCAAGGTAAGGAAGGCTGAAACCAGACCATCACTGAAAAGGACACATACATTGAAACGGCAAGACTGGGCCAAGAAATATCTGAAGAAAGATTTTTCAAAGGTTTTATGGACTGATGAGATGAGAGTGACTCTTAATGGACCAGATGGATGGGCCCGTGGCTGAATCAGTAACAGGCACAGAGCTCCACTTCGACTCAGATGCCAGCAAGGAGGAGGTGGGGTATGGGTAGGTATTATTAAAGATGAGCTAATTGGACCTTTTCGGGTTGAAGATGGACTCAAAATCAACTCCCAAACCTACTGCCAGTTTTTAGAAGACACTTTCTTCAAGCAGTGGTACAGGAAAAAGTCTGGATCTTTCAAGAAGACCATGATTTTTATGCAGGAGAATGCGCCATCGCATGCATTGAAGTACTCCACTGCATGGCTACCCAGTAAAGGCCTTAAAGATGAAAGAATAATGACATGGCCCCCTTCCTCACCTGACCTAAACCCTATTGAGAAATTGTGGGCCCTTCTTAAATGGGAGATTTATGGTGAAGGAAAACAGTACATCTCTCTGAACAGTGTCTGGGAGGCTGTGGTTGCTGCTGCACAAAACGTTGGTCGTCAACAGGTCAAGAAAATGACAGACTCCACGAATGGAAGGCTTATGACTGTTATTGAAAAGAAGGGTGGCTATATTGGTCACTGATTTTTTTTTTCAATGTCAGAAATGTTTATTTGTACATTTTGCATTGTTTGTTTATCATTCTCACTTTAACAGATGCAAATAAACAAGTGAGATGGACAAATTTTCATTTTTCATTTAGTTGCATAATTCTGCACACTAATAGTTGCCCAATAATTGTGTACACATAGATATTCTCCTAAGAAAGCCAAAACCTCACTTTTACTTTCTTAAATATTCAGGTTTGAGGTTTATTAACATTTTGAATTGACCGAGAGCACTGTAATTGTTCAATAAGAAAATTAATCCTCCAAAATACAACTTGCCTAATAATTGTGCCCACAAAGTAGCAGAATGTTTTGTTGGAAATCTTTTCCTTTAATCTTTAACCCTAACCCTTCTGCCTATAGGAAAGTGGCAGAATGAGCTCCAGTATATATGGCTTGGTCTAGAAAAGGGGACCAGCATAGGTATCACAGAAGTAGACAGACCTTATGCTTTAAAGCCAGTGGTCTATGAATATACTATAATCAAATAAAAAGCATCACTTCTGAATTTTTTTTTTTAAGAAAACATTAATGGAAGATCAGCACTAGTCTGACCTTGGAGAAGCTATTCCATAAGCTGGAAATCTTAACAAAAATATGCTGCCCCTGAATCCCATCAATCATGTTTCTTACACACTGGAGATAGATACAGTAACATCACCAACTGAGATGAGTGCATCAGACAGGATGGTTCTAATAATAGAAGGTGGTCCTCCAGATATTTAAGAGGGAAACCTGATAGGGCTTTTAAGGATGAAAACAATACTTTGAATTATAGTCAGAAACAGTGCCTCTAGTCACCAACGCTTGCAGGCAGTCTTAGGTATGTTGTGATGGATGATACTGAATGCAGCTAAATGATCAAATAGGACCAGGAGGGGTATATTTATGGTCCAAAAACAAGTAATCTACCATGTTTTTGACAGATAATGCTTGATGAGTATTCATCATCAGCCATTCAGTCATTTCTGACCCTCAGCCACTCTATGGAGCAGCACTCTCCATGTCTCTCTATCTCACACTGTCTCCTTCAGATCCACCACAGTCATCCTGGTGTCATCCTTTATAGTGTCCAACCAGCAGGTACTAACTAGGGTGGCCACTTCTACTTTTTCTGTTGATTACTCCCAGCATGATTGACTTTTTGAGTGAGTCAGCTGCATGACATGACCAGAGTATGACAGCCTCTGTTTGGCGATCTTGCCTTCAAGTGATATTTTTGGTGAGGTTTGGTCTAGGACTTCTTTGTTCGTTAGTTTTGCAGTCCATGGGATGCGTAATAGTCACTTCCAGCACCACAGTTCAAAGGTATCCACCGTTCTCCTATCTGCCTTTTTCAGAGTCCAAGTTTTTCAGCCATAAGTAGCAATTAGAAAAATTATTACGTTAACTAATCTGCATTTGGTTGTGAGGCTGATGTCTTTACTCTTCCAGATATTATTCATGGCAGACATTGCAGTTCTTCCAAGTGTTATATGCCTTCTGATCTCAGGGCTTTGGTCGATTTTAAAGCCCAGGAAGATGAATTCCTTTACTGTTTTGATGGTCTCATTGTTGCTCTGCACCCTGACCTGTGTGTTCTCTGCAGTTGTCATTATCTTTGTTTTCTTGATGTTAGGATGCAGTCCAAATTTTTCAACGCTGCAAATACTGTATATTCTTGCTTTGACAATATGCAGAACTGTCTAGTATTTTTATAGTTAAATCAGGCAACAGTGAAAGGGGAGGAGAATATAAGGAAAGCCCGGGAAAAAGGACTCGGAAGTGAATCACATCTTCCAAGTTCATTGGAAGATGTGAATCATGACCCCAAAATAGGGGAGGGAAAAATGCCTGGAATGTTATGTGCAACGGAAGAGAAAATCAGATCTTAGCATTCGACCATGCCGTACTGACATCTCTGTAACCTTAAAAAAGGCTTTTAGGTTAAAAAAAATGCCTGAAAGTTCTTTTAAGTGTTTCGTTAATCAGACACATGATATCATGCTAAGATCTCAACTCCTTTTAAAATGACCTGGGGTCCCGAACTCCATCCACTGCCTCTAGGCTTGAGAGGAGCTGGTAAAGATTCGGGGAAGATCTCATTATGGAGAAAGAAAGATTGTCTGAGGCCAGCCCCCTGGCTGCAACAGTTTCCCCGGGGGGGGGGGGGGGGGGGGGGGGGGGGGGGGGGGAAGCGACAGCCGGCAAGCCAGGGGAGAGAGGAATCTGGCAGATTTCCCAGCTGAGAGCAAAGACTTCAAAAGCAGAATTGGGTGAGTCACTGGAGAGACTTCAAGACCCAGAGGTGAGAACCAGGAATCAATTCCTGCAGAGAGAAGCCTACAGCCCCTCCCTCATAGATCAGACCCTGAGTTCCCCAATCAGGAACTGCAGTCCTGAAGATGGAGGGAATCCCAAATTGAGGCCTCTGCAGCAACTGAGCTTGCCACAGCTAATAGAGGCCTTGCAGCAGCTTGGGGTGATGCAAAAGCCAGGAGAGCTACAGCCGGTGAGCTTGCAGATGAGGGAGGCCCAGCATGTCCAGCTACCATTGAGGGGCCTACAGCAGCAGAGGGCATCACCACCTCCTGCACTCCAACAGCAGAGAAGACCACTACAACCCCCACTTGCACAGTCACCATTGGGAGGCCTGCAGCAGCAGGGGGCACCACCAGCCCCTGCTGGCCAGCAGCAGAGAGCCCAGCAACCGTGGAATCAGCAGGCAGGATGGGGCCAACAGCAACTGGGGGCACCACGTCAACAGCAGAGAGCCCAGCAGCCGTGGAACCAGCAGCTAGGGTGGAGCCAGCAACAACAGCCCCAGTGGGGGCCACAGCAACCTGTGTTTGCACCACCCTTCAACGCAACCTTCGATGGAGACCCAGAGAAGCTGATTTTTTTCCTCAACCAAGGACGCTCTCACTTGAACCGCTGGGCCTGCCACTATCTGGACCCAGGTGCCATGGTCGACGTTATGGCATCCAACCTAGAAGGAGAAGCAGGCTGATAAAAAGAGGGCTCCCCAAAGAACATTCCAAGTTGGGGAAAAGGTTTATTTGTCAACTAAATATCTACGCCTCAAATTGCCCAGCAAGAAATTGGGACCAAAGTTCTTGGGGCCTTTCCCCATAGTAAGGATCATCAACCCAGTCACAGTAGAGCTAAAACTCCCTAAACTCTTAGGGAAAATTCACTCAGTTTTCCATTGTAGCTTGTTGAAACCATATCGGGGCTCCACGTTAAGACCTCCTCCAAAGAAGGCACCTGGGCCCCTCGTGGTTGCGGGGCAGACCCACTATGAAGTAAAGCGTATTCTTGACTCTAGAATTTTTAGAGGGAAATTGCAGTATCTAATACAATGGAAGGGATACCCGTTGTCCGAAGCCACCTGGGT
>NW_015388676.1:0-3440 GCF_001527695.2 Protobothrops mucrosquamatus | reverse complement strand
TCTGGGCGGTTAACAATGTCAGCATATTGCCCCCAACAGTCTGGGTCCTCATTTTACTCACATTAGAAGGATGGAAGGCTGAGTCAACCTTGAGCCCCATCAGGATCGAACTTCAGGCTGTAGGCAGAGTTAGCCTGCAATAGTACATTCTAACCACTACGCCACCAATGATTCTGGAAAACTGCAATAGAAGGAAGACCAACTTGGATGTAGCATGGATTGATTAAAAGAAATCATTTGACTCCCTGCCACATGATTGGGTAATCAAGTGCCTAGAAATGACAGGAGTCAGTAGAAACTATTTGTCATTGCACTGATTCCTCTATCAACAATACTGAATAACCCAGGCTATGGCTATCAAACATAAAAAAAATCTGTCAGACTATCCCACCTCCTTTACATGGACGATCTGAAGTTGTATGGAAAAACACTATCTGAAATAGAATTGCTGCTCAATACTGGCCAAGTACCTTTTTCAGTTCTGAACCATTTTGTGTTTCCACATTCCGTTCTTACAGTGGCTGCCTGATCAGAGTACAATGACTGGATGTGGTGTGATATTCCCAGTTCTTTGAGGCAGTTCCAGAGCTTGTCATGGTCAACACAGTCAAAGGCTTTTGTGTAGTCAATGAAGCACATGTAGAGGTCTTTTGGTATTCCTTTGCTTTTTCCATCATCCAACGTAGATTGGTAATATGGTCACGGATTCCTCTTCCTTTCCGAAATCCTACTTGTACATCAGGTAGTTCTCTGTTGGTGGTTGGATTCAAACTTTGCTGGATTATTTTCAAGAGAATTTTACTCACATGTGGTACCAAGGCTATGGTTCGGTGGTTGAAGCAGTCTTTTGTATCATCTTTCTTTGGTATTGGGATAAATATTGACCTTTTCCATTCTTTTGGCCACTGACCAGTCTTGCATACATTTTGGCAAAGCGCTATCAGTGCTTTTGTTGGCAGTGGTCTCAGCAACTCTGCAGGAATTCCAGCAACTCCTGGGTCTTTGCGGTTAGGCAACTGGTTGAGTGCCCACACTACTTCCTCCTGCAGGCTATCTGGTTCCATTTCTGGTAGGTCAGCTTCTCCTCTTATAGCTTGGCCTTGTTTTTTGTTTGTGTAAAGTTGTTCTGCATATTCCTACCATCTTTCTCTGATTGCTTGTTGGTCATGCAATTCCTGCCCATCACATCCTCTGACCATAGCCTTGCCATAAAAGGGTTTCTGGCCTTCTTCACATAAGTGAAACACTTTCTTGTATGACCTGCTTGTATGGCTGCTTCCTCCATTTCTTACATTGCTCAGCTCAGTACTTTTCTTTAACTTTTCTTGCCTCTCTCTGGAACTTTGCATTTAGTCTTCCCATTTCTTCCCTGTCACCAGTGGCTTTTGCTTTCCTTGTCTCTTCTGCAGTCTCGGTTGTAGCTTCTGATATCCATCTGGCCAATTTCGTTGGTTTCTTGTATGTAATATGTTCTTTGGCTACTTCAGTGACAGTTCTTTTTATTTCCTCCCATAGCTCATCTGGTTGTCTTTCTGTGATGTCGAGCAGTTCAAATCTGTTCTTAACTTCCATTGCATATGCTGGGGGAATCTTCTCGATGTCAAATTTATGAATCATCAGAGTTAAAGAAGCCTCAGCCAGTCCAATGACCTTCACTGATGCCTAGTATATTAATGTTAAGCCTATTCATTTCATTCTTAACGATGTTCAGCTTTCCTAGGTTTAAGCCATTGACATTCCATGTTCCTAGTTTGAAGATCTTTGAACAGCGGAGAGATCTCTTTTCACTAGGAGCTATGTGTCAACAGCTGGGGGGCCATTAGGATTTACCCCATCTGTGTCATGGATGCTCCTGCTACTATGACAGTCTCTTTGCTCTTCCCCTGTAGCTTTATTGGTACCTCCGAGCCAGGGGAACACACTGCTCAATACCATATCTTCCACATCTTTGAGTTGATCCATAAAGATTTTTGGCAGGGAAAACTGGAGTAGGTTGCCAGGTGCTTCTTCAGGCCAGAGCCGTGTTGGCCAGTATAATAGGCTTATACTATTAACCCACCACGGTGAGGTACGGTTGGGCTTTGAGGGGATGATGAATGCTACATGTTGACAAATAAGAATATAGCAGTTCTCTATAGCCAGAAATCCCAGACAGTCATACAACTTTTACCCCTTTCCTCTGCCTTCCATTGTCCAAATATCCTTAGTTTCAAATTCTAACATAGAATATTCTGATAATTGATCAGTTTTATATCTTAACTAGTTACAGTCATCTGTAAGCAGAAAATGTTTTCGACTTCCGGTTCCTGCGACCAGTGAAATCAGCTGAGAGATTCGGGATGCCAAGCTCTTCAGCTGAGTTTCTTCCTGTTTGGGGACCCTAAATGGGCTAGAAGCCGCCCCGGAGAGGTGGCAATGAAGGAAGGTAGTCCCAGGGACCTAGGAGAGACGGTGGTCTCCCCGATCGGTCCAGGAGAAGCCTCCCAGAAACCAACAGGAGAAAGGCTAGCTAACTCCATTGTCTAGCCCCAGCTGCAAGCAACGGAAGTCAAAAGCTCTACTTAAGCTGATTGTGAACAGTGCGTTTGAAGCTGGGTAAGAACTGATTTTCTCTATCCTACCTATTTTCCTGAAAAAGAGAACTCCCCAAAAGCAAAAATACCTCCGAGAGTGAAAAAGGGAGGGGTTTTCTCCCCACCCTTTTGGCTATTGGAAGTGGCAATTCTAACTTTTTAAGGAGGAAAAAGACTAGAAAGAATTGAAAAATGATCCAACGCTGACACCTATTGGTGGATGAGGACTATAAAATCTCTGCCTGTGGCCTTCAAAGTCTTAATAAACACAGCTGTTTAGATAAAGTGAGATTTACAGAAACAATGTATGTTTTACAAGAGGAAATATATGATAAGCTGCAAGCAATTCAAAGAACAATGATCTCAAACCACAAAGAAATACAGAACAAACTTGAAAGTATAAATCAACTTATCCCCAATTTAATTTTACTCCAAAAATACCCCCAGGAGAATACAGCAGAGATGACTGAATATAAATCCAAGGATAAAGACTTAAAGATGGACTTCTATAAAATAAAAGAGTATGATTTAATTCAAGTGGAAGAAAAGACAACTTACATTTCGACATCGAAACAAAAAGTGACAAAAGAAGGGGAGGAGTGAACGTCTCGGCGACACAACGTATTCCTTGGGGACTCCCTAGGAATCGTTGCTTTTCAGCTGTTTGTGGAGGTCTGCCTAGTCCTAGACAGACCAGAGCTGTTCTGTAGGGACAGTGAAGAAGGGAAGGATAGTTTGGCAGCACAGGAGGGATCGCAATCTCCTGGAGAGCCGAACGGAAGCTTCCCAGACCAGCAGCTGTAAGACAGCCATTGCGAGCTGTCACAAGCCGGCGTTCGCTTCCAAGAATCAGAAAGTAAAATTGGA
>NW_015388675.1:101126-118556 GCF_001527695.2 Protobothrops mucrosquamatus | reverse complement strand
AAAGAACATAAGTCAATGTATCAAGCTGTGTATGAATATGTAGAAGCTGTGTAGAAGGATGATTTGTAAAGAAAGAAAATTAGGGAAAAGCTCATTGAATTGTATTGGTGTGCACTACATTTGATTAGATTTCCTTTTATCTCCATCTTCAATTCTTTTGCTCATCATATTGTACTCTTCTTCTCCACTTTCCATGTCATTGCTTACCACAAAATGAAATTGTATGGATACATCCTTTGACAATTTGTCATTTCAACTGTAGGGCTAACAACCAAACTTTCTAAATCCTTTGGCTGGGCTTTGTTTGGACATGTCAGTCTATCACTTCTATTTAACTTTTACTCCATTTGTCATATATGATTTTAATAATTTTATAGCAAATGTAAAACTGTAAGATAGGAGTTTTACAGGGTTGACCCAAGCGAGTTTTTGTGGGACAAAAAACAGAGCATTCCCACCCAACATTAGGCTCAAAGCAAAGGTCCAATCTTAGTTTAGCCTAGGAGGCCAATCCCCTAGTATGTAATAAACAAATTCAGTAAAAGCAAATTAGTAGATTTTGCTGTTCTTTAAGAACATCCAGAATTTACTCCTTGAAGTAGTTGTTAAGCATTGTTAAACTCCAGAATGATTTTATTGAATTTATACATAGCCAATAGACTGATTTAACTTCATGGAAGTCAGTTGTGCTGATTTACCTTAGATACATAATCACAAATGTGCCTGTAGGATGTTTTTAGTACAAGACCCAACTGCCTATTTATTTGGGAAGACAGATTAAGTGAACATACTATACACAATTCTAAATGATATATTCCAGATATACGCACTGTCTTTAGAAGTTCTGCTACCTTGGCCTCAGCAGCTATTCCACATTTTAATTAAAGTGTAGAAAATATATCTTCCATGTATGAAAATAATATTTTCACAATTTCTATGAAAATGATTTTTATATCTCTATCCTATACTAAATCATTTCAGGTTTGTGTAGTGAATAGTCCTGCTGTCTTACACAGTGAATATGTTTTACTTCAGCAACCAGATTCTCTCCAGGTATACTAGGCTAAAGCTCCAATCCACAAGTCATGCTGACTGATATTCATGAGACAAATTCAACTACAGGTAGTCCTTGACTTACAATCACAATTGAGTCCAAAATTTCTGTTGCTAAGCAAGTCAATTGTTAAATAGGCTTTGCCACATCTTATGACCTTTCTTGCCACAGTTAAGTGGATCATTGCAGTTATTAAGTTAGTAATATGGTTGTAAGGTGAATCTGGATTCCCCATTGACTTTGCTTGTCAGAAGGTTGCAAAAGATGATCACATGATCCCAGAACACTGCAACTGTAAGTGTAAAAAATGGCCATAAGTCACTTTTTTCACTGCCATTATAACTTTGGCCACTAAGCAAAAGGTTGTTAAATCGAGGACTACCTGTACATGTGATAGTTTCTAAGCTAAGAATATCTACGGAAAACCCTATATCAATATAGTATCATTATAATCACAAACATATGGTTAAATTATTAATTTCCCATTTTTATTTTTTGCCTACTGTATGAAATATTTTGGATATTTAAATGTAATCAATTTTGAGAAAACCATAACGGACAAGAAATGTTTGGATTACTGAGGGGAAACTAAGCTTAAATAAGAGTTCTGAAAACAGGACCTATAGTGATTTATATAAGAGGATTTTGTACAAAGGCAACTGTAAAATAAGCTGATTAGAAAAGACATTACATACTGATGTTATTGTGAAATATTAGAAAAATGTTTATATTTAAATTTGTATGTATTGATAGTATTAAGAATTATATTTGCTTAATGTTGGTAAAAGAAGAACACTATTGGAAGAAGAGAGGATCAAGGAAAAGTATTTTTAGTTAATATGTTGATTATGAAAGTATAGATATTAACTATTATTGACTGTTGTTAAATATATGAACCCAAACAACACATTGTTTACTAAGCACTAAAGATTGTTATTCTAAAAATCAATAAAATATACTAAAAAAAAATAAGGAGTCAACTCCTTGTGATTCTTGAAGTAGCCATATCTTTTTTTAGGCTCATAATGAAGGCTCATAAAGAAAAGGCTGTTGAATAAATAGCAAGGAGATGTTACATTTATGTGTGGTCTGAAGCATCTATTCCAATCAATCTCATGATCTGTTCAGTTACAATACATGTCACATCTATAAATGAAGTATCCAGTATGACAGTTTATAGACAAATGAGTAAATTACAATAATGCAGGCAATTTCACACATACTTATCAGAGTTTTTGGCCTATTCTAATTGTATCCTAGAGAATATTTCCTAGAGAAAGTACCGTAAATATTGTATTGACATAATCTTGTATCTTTCGTGAGTTGCCTCTTTCTCTCTTGTTTAATCCACTGTAATAACTATCACTGTAATAACATTTTAATAGACTAGAATAAAGGAATAAGGGGAAAAAGTGGTCAGGAAAACAAACTACCAAATAATTAGTCAGAGACCAAAAGGATTAAGACTTTTCAGTTGTCCAAGCTGCTACTGCACCCCACTCTACAATTTTTATTTATTTTTGTATATTCCACCCATCTTGCTTGGAGGAAATTCTAAGAGGCTTACACTGGATAAAACATCAATATAAACATTAAAACAATAAACAGTAATTTCAAATTTGGTTAAAATTGAAAAGAGGGGGAGGAAGGGTGCAAGACGCACACAGGGAGGGTGAAATCTTATTTAATCCATTAATCACCTTCAGAATGACACAGAAGAGTCTTCAGGCCCTTTCAGAAGGCCAGACGGGTGAGTATAGATCTCACCTCTTTCTTTTTTCTTTCTTTTTTATGATATGGGAAATGTAAAAATATTGGGATGATTTAAATCAGAGGTCTTCAAACTTGGCCCTTTTATGACTTGTGGACTTCAAAGGGCATGATGTTCCAGAGGGCAGGAGCCACAGCAGAAAAGGTTCTTCTCCTGGACCCCACCACCTGGAGTTCCTTGAGTGACCAGATTCACAATAAATGCCAGTTTCCAGCAAAAGAAGTCATAAATCATGGTCATGTGATCCTGAGGCGCTGCAAACAGCTATAAAAGTGGGCACCTGCAGGGCACCCAAAATGCATTCATGTGACCCAGGTGCGAGGCTGGCCATCAGAACTTTGAATCCTGACAATAAGTTTCTTTTTGAGTGGATCCATCATAACTTCAAACAGTCACTAAACAATCAATCATAATTTGAGGACCACCTGTATATACTGTAAGCGTACATAGCTAAGAACAAGATACTGTTGTTAATATCTTTTTAGATCAACTCTGGAGATTGGGCAGTCACAGTGTTGCAATGATGTTCTTCTAGTGTTGATTTCAATTGGTGTAGATGAGTCCGCAGCTCTTTAGCAGAGTTCCAGGTAAGGAGTAAGTGGTGCCTCGGGGGGGGGGCAGGTAGGGAAGACACTGGGAGGCTCATTTTTGTTCAGTTTTATACTTTTCATAAAACATTTTTCCTTGTTCCTTCCTTCCTTCTCTTTTTTCTTAGTTGCTTGTTAAATATAAGTTAAACTAAATAAAAATAAAATAAGCCAACTCCCCCACGCCAAAGACAAAACCTTGTTCTTGAAATAATAGGTCCAGCTGCCAACTGTATTGTACATCTCTAAAACACAGCTGTTTTAGAACTCTGGAATAGACAACTTCTGGGAAAATTGGGAAGAAGAGTTCTATAGCTGACTTTTCTTGGTGATTTTTTCTTTGGTGAAGTTTTAGGAAAAACATTTTAATAATAGTGAAACAATTTGTGGAGCTACATGAAAGATAATAATTTTAGTTCAGGAACTCAAGGAAACAAGGTGAAGCTATCACATTGTGATGATGGGTATAAGTACACGTTCTCAATCTCAGCCATCCAAAAATGGTATTGTGGCATTTAGAATACCAGTAGAGCATTATGGAGCCATGAAATAAGATTACAGAAGGACCTGAGGGCACAATCCACCCTTTTCTGAAGACCACGGCACTTCAGAAAATTACCAGAAATCTTAATTGTATGCTTTGTTCCCAATTGTCTGATAAAAGGAGGTTATATAAAACACAGCTGCGTTACTGAAATATGGTAATTAAAAAGCAGTTTTTCTTCCGTGAGCTACAAAACATTTTAATGCCCTATCTAATACATAAAAATGCATAGCTTTCCAATGTTTTTCTTTCTTCAGAGACCTCTATTTCTTCCATATTATTCAATCTTCTAGCCATCTGTTCATTTTAAAGCATAGTATTTTCAACTGAGATTTCATAAGTGCACATTAATCAAAATTAATATTAACCAAGTAAGTATTATTTTGAAGAAAATATATTCAATTACTTATCCCATCTTTCTTAAATGGTGTGCATATGAAAATGAATGATATCCCACTCCAAAATCCTGATAATATAAACATGGCTGAGCTAGACAAGTGATTCCGCTAGTGACCTTGGAGGCACCCTAATTGTAATCCAAAGTGAAAAACAATCACTCGGGGAGGACAGAATAATTTGGGAAAAATAATATATGTTAAAAAAGTAAAGGTTTCCAATTGTGTCTGATTCTGGTGTGTGTGTGTGTGTGTGTGTGTTCATCTCCATTTCTTAGTGGAGGGAGGGAGTGTTTTCCAAACTATCCAGATAATAAATCAAATCACAGTCAAAGGCTAGCATACAGATAATGTAAAATCACAAGATTTGAGAAGTTTATGCATAAATGTTACTACAGCAATGGTGATTGCTCTGAATTTTTAATACGGTCTATCATTCAGAAGAAAGAACTATGGTAAACTGCAATCTCTTGGTGTTATCTTGGATAAAAGATGATATCAACAGTCTGTTCTAAAGCACATGGTAATTAGAAAAATATTTTATTAGAAAAATAAAAAGCATCTTAAGGGAAATATATCATGCTTGGAATAATATCTTCTGGGCCTGTCACATGCCTGGTACAACAGCTCTATTTTCTAGTTTCATTGATTTGCACTTATAGTGACTAGTTATAAAGTTTAAGAAAATGTCAAATCTGACACATCATATTGCATTTACTTGTCAAAAAGTGTCACTTCTGTAATTTGATGTGTGATTTCTATAGGATCTGAAATAATAGAACATTGAGATTTTTTTTCTCCAAGAGCATAAACTATTGCCTCTCCATGGGATCCAATTAACCCTTCCCATCATTATTTCAGTAGACTTGAGAAAGAAGTATGAACACTCTTCTGGAGTGTGCATACTTCAAAAACGCTTCAGAAGAAATGTTTTATATCTTACACAAGCACGATCTCAACTCCTGTCTGCTATACATTTAAACAGCCCAACCTTTTTCAGGCTTTCCTGTCAGCCTGGAAAAAAAAATCACATCCCTGCTTTAAGGAATCTACACATTAAAGTTAACGTGGTTCCTAAAGCAGTGACTTTTTTCAGGTTTGTGCAGAAGTCTGAAAAAAGTGGAGCAGCTTTAATGAATACAGAGAGGCTGCATTTGCACTGTCAAATATTTTGTGTGTGCCCATCTCTGTCCTTCATGTTATAATGAAATCAGGTCATTGATCCATGACTGTTTAGTTCCATTTCTGAACTTGGGATTTTTAAAACTCATGGCTGTGCTCAGTGTGACAGATTTAAATGAATTAATTGTACAATGCCTCCCTCTTCTTAGTTGCTAAGATACAGTGGTATGCCTTCCAGCTGTAATAACTAATTCTTTATTCTAGTATAATTTACCTGAATTTGAGAGTAAAGGTTGAAGTTGAAAGTAAGGTCAGTAGAACAACGTCAGTTTAGGAATGCCTTCAGTAGAAAATTGCTTTTTTCTCCTATCTTGCTATACCATTTTCGAATTAATACTTTAATTTATCCATATTTAGAAAAAGTGTTACTACCTCTGCGGGTTTTGCCTTGTGACTATATATGCAGAACATAAACACAGATTGTGTGTCTTATTACTTCTACAGAAACACTATTTCCTGTGTGTGAGGAGGGGAAAGCCAACATTTCTTAGGCAGAGATGGGAATTATGTAAACATACAACAACCACCCAACTTCAAGAATCTAAAACACCATGCCAAGAATCCATTAATTCATTGGAAGGGTCGGAGAAAGAAAAGCAAGTTTAAACTATCATGGATATAGGAGTCACTGGCTGTAAGCAATTAACTTTTTGCTACGGTTTCATTTTTATATACAACTAGCTGTACCCGGCCACGCGTTGCTGTGGCTCAGTCTGGTTAAATGGAAAAGAAAGAAAAGAGAAAGCCCACGTTTGTAATATGTAATTAAAGTGTTACGAACACCCATATGTTATAAAAAACAACAAGGTAACAGACACGTCTATATCTCTAACAGACCAAACGGCTGAGATCTTGTACGTTGTATATTAACAGGTACACTCTTCGTTAGGCACAGATCTAGATTTGGCGTGTTAAGATTTCTAACCGGGACTCGAAACAACTACCAGATTGCAAACGCCAATAGAATTGGGAATTGCAATCTCTTAAATTGAAATGGCATATCCGTTGGAATCATAGGAATGCGAGGAATGAGGACATCTTCACCTTTGAAAGGTCCTGTCAAGATTGTTGCTTCTACGATGTTGCTCATTAAAGCATGTTTTTATGCTTTAAAGAGCATATTTTTACCTGTCACAAGTGTGACATCTATATAAAAACACGTGCGTATTCGAATGCAACGTTGTGTCAAAATTTCAAAGCAATCGGCGAAGAACTTTCGGAGATTTAAGATTTTGAACAAACGAACATTTACATTTTTATTTATAAACAATTAGCAATATCTTTCTTGCCTTTTCTAACTGAGCCCTGTCTGTGAGATTTCTTCAAACTCTAGTGAAGGAGTAAGAATCAGCTTCAAGAATCAGAAATTAATGATTTACTGCTAAGTCCTTCTTAGCAGTAAAAAGAGTCTCTCATGTTATCCAGGAAAGTTTATGGCTTTGATTAATTTTTATTTTATTTCTTCTCAGTAGCTGGTCATGCATTTTTATATTTTTGCCTAATATTTTTTAAAAATACTCTAATATACATTCATCATATTTTTCTCCATTAACAAAAATATTTGGTTTGTACTTTTCCAAAATATGTATATTTTATACAAATATTCAGAAAACACAGAAAAATCTGGATTGCTAAGAAATTTTGAAATCAAATAATTAAATTGCAATTGGTGTATTTATTTATGAGGTGGGAATTGTGTATTTATCAAAATAGCAAGACCGTAAAACTCTGCCCGCTATGTAATAATAAACCATTTCTCACCTTTTTTTGAGGAGGAAGTGTCAGAAGATATGCTTAGAGAACTGGTAAAGTGAAAAGTAAAACTCACCAGACTTAAGTACCAACTCACGTTTAATCCTACCGGCATATTATGATTTGAGGGTGGGGAGTGAAGGGGGAAATTTTCATTATTTCTCCTCTTATTCCAGTGGCAGCTATCAAGTTTTGGCCAGTAGCCTTGTTTAAGGTGGCCAACTCTGAGTCATTGAGGATCTGGATGGACAAAACAAGCTGGCACTGAACCCAGGCTAGATAGATTTCTTGTTATTTTAGGTTTCTGACATATTTGGTGTTATCCTTTGACAGTAAAGGACCACCCAAGTAGAACCAGGTTCACACCTAAGGGATGGATATAATTGGATGGATAGATGCAGGCTATGGCTGTGGAGCCTTCACCTAGTTTTGGTTTGTAAAACATGGAATGTGAGGATCTCACAACAGTGAATCATGCCCTCATAATTACCCATCTTGATGATTGCAATACCCTGTACATAGTCCTGCCTTTGAAAGATACCCAGAAGCTTTAACTAATGGAGAATATGTTGACCTGGCTATTACAATATGTACCAGCATGAACACTTTATCCCTGTGCTCCAAGCTTGGCACTGCTTCCCCAGTGTTCTCCATGCAATTCAAACAGCTGGTTTTAACCTTTAAAATCCTACATAGCTTGACTTTGTGGTATTTTTTCTAACCAGTCTTGATACTCCAAATACAAATGTCTCAGCAGCATCCTTCAATGGCTCCCCTCTTTCACAGTGAAAATAGGTTGGTGACTCACAGGCACTGCTCTGTGGATCCATCTGCTTTACTGAATACCCTTCCACCTAGGATACAATCAATTCCCACTTTGCAGCACTACATAAACAGCTGAAAACAAGTTATTTAGAAGAGTTAACTACTTTCTACATATGCTTTATATTTATTGATTTTATATCGAATACAAGATCTGTTTCCACAGAATAATTGATGGTAATGGCCCACACCTCCATAGCAGNTAAGGAGAAATTTCCTGACAGTTAGAACAATTAATCAGTGGAACAACCTGCCTCCAGAAGCGGTGAATGCTCCAACACTGGAAGTTTTTAAGAAGAAACTGGACAGCCATTTGTCTGAAATGATATAGGGTTTCCTGCCTGAGCAGGGGGTTGGACTGGATGACCTTCCAACTATTATTATTATTATTATTATTATTATTATTATTATTATTATTATTATTATTATTATTATTACTACTACTACTACTACTACTACTACTACTACTACTACTACTATTACTACTACTACTACTATGGGTTCTTCTTCCTTTCCCCAAATGTTTACAGTCAATCATCTGCCTACTTCTTTCTTCAAGTACACACTTAGTGCTGGTGAAACTTCTCTGTTCTCTGTGTGTATGTGTGCATGTATGTATGTACGTATATATACACATATATATAGTCAATCACCTGTCTACTTCTTTCTTCAAGTACACACTTACTGCCAGTGGAGAGAAAAGGGAGGGAGAGTGATAGATATGCATTAATTTGATGAACTGAATTTATTGCTGTGTTACTAACCTAATACTAACAAGGTTTTTTTTAAATCATTGTTTCTTTAACTACTAAGTTTAAGACAACAATCACACAGCTGTAATGTAAACTAGTCTGTTAGTTCTTTTACCAGGTGACTACTACAGAATTCTTAAAATACTTCCATATACTTGGAATGATAAAAACATTGATAACAGTCATACGCATTCCGAAAATGGTCTCTTGCTTTATCTCACTGGACATTACAAAAATCTATAGTAAGGGGGGGGTAAATCTATGATGATTTTAAGACTCAGAGGTTGGGCAAGCACAGAACTGATACTACAATATCATAGCATGAGTCTTGACTCTGCATCTCCCAGCCTAACAAGGCAAATGATCAGCCAGCTTGTTTCTCTATTTATGTGATTATTCCAGAAGTAGAATTTTCTTTGTTCTGTTCAGTTGCATCCAATTCTCAAACACTGCCTGGACAAGTCCCTGCAGAGGTTTTTGGCAATTTTTTTCAGAAGTGGTTTGCCATTACCTCTTTCCTAGGGCTGAGAGTGCTCAGGCTGTAGTTCACCCGGATACCTTTGTGCCCAAGGCAGGATTAGAACTCCTGTTCTCCTGATTTCAAGCCTAATGCCTTAACCACTACACAAAACTGGCTCTCTAGTAATAGAATAGCTTCTGATAATGTACATTCTACACAGCATGGAGAAATTCATTTGAAATCTGCTGAGCTAGCATGAAGAATGTAAAGAGATCAATATAACCATTTGATCAGGAGCTCAAAGAAAATGCAGAACAGCTGTTCCTCTGTTTATTTATGGATTAGGTTTACCCTGCTCTTCCAATATATGTGTCTCATTCAGATCAGCTTATAGCAATTAAAATCATAGTGGTGCAATCACAGCAAAATTGCAGTTTTGTCTTTGTGAGAAGGCAGGCATATAGATGTAATTGCTGCTGCTATATACCAAAGCATTTCTTTGTTGCCACTGACGTGCATGGAATTGTTTGTAAGAGCTATAAAATCCAGGAAATAATTTAACATTTATTTTAAAAAATGAAGAACATGAACACAGGCAACATGGGAGATATAAAGATCCTCAAACATCTATAACGAAACTTATTTTTTGGTCCTGAGGATATCACAAAGTGCCAGATTCAGTTTTGAGAAATTGCACACCTGAACACAGGGACCCAAACAAGCCCATCTTCACTGTGTTAGAACAGAATGTGCAAATAAAATATTTCCTGCCATACTTCCAGCACAACTGTAATCACAGCAACTGCACAGAGTAAGGGGAAAATATTTGTGGGAGACAGTTACACAGGCCTTCAGAGGTAGCAATTTCCATTTCTCTTTGTGGAATCTGTTTCCTGGTTTGGGCAGACTCAAAGTGATCATGTGTCAATAGCTTCATGTAAAAAAATAGAAGGACTAAGAAACTAAAATCCTATGAGACTCCCACATATGAAGGATATTCAAATAAATTGCTTCTTCATCAACACCTATTGGAACTAGCTACAGAGAAAGGAGAAAAACCATTGCAACAGTGTGTCATCCACTCACAGTTTACTTGGACAATCCAGATGGATACCACGATCAATGATAACAAAAACAGCTGAGAGTCCAAGGAGAACTAGTATAATTGTTTCACCACTATCCTGGTTATACCATTGATTATTCATAATATGATCAATACTGCTTTGATACTATATCCTGATCTGAAATCTGACTGAAAAAGGTCCAGATAATCAATTCCTTCAAGGGTTTCTGAAGCTGCAGCCTGGTCACCTTTTCAACAACATTCACTAATGAGATAAGGTTGGAGACTGGATAAAAATTGTCCAACATCATTAGATACAGCATGGCTTCTTGAAGATGGAATGTACAACCATATCCTTCAAAGCAGATAAAAACCACCTCTTCACTGAAGGATGCACTCAACGCTGCATGGACATAGATGCATTTCCCCTCCCAGACAGCATCAACTAACTAGAGGTAGGGGGCCAGCGTCTGAGTTAAGTGTCCCAAAGAGTATGACCACTTCCTAAGAATAGCAGGTGCCCTCTTATAACCTCTGTTGAGTTAGTCTGCATAGATCAGAACAATTTTATATGACAGGTGCCTGGAATATTCTTCATGGCAACCTTGAAGCTATTCCTTTGGCTCTTTTCTCCTCAATAGAGATAATTTTATCTTTAAAATCTTATCTTATCTTATTTAAGGTTATCTTAAATATGATCAGTGGATGGCTACCTATGAATGTGATAAGAATGGGAAAATAGATACATTTTGCTGCCATTACCACTACAATACAATCCCTAATATGGGCTCTAACATATATTTGGTTGGGTTAACTTTTTATCATCTTCTACACTAAAGCATCTCTTCTATTGTTTCATTTGCTGGAAATCCTCAGAAAAACAGAGAATCCTCTATCCCCTCTAGACCTATTTAGGTCTTGGTAATATATGCCAGATCAGCCATCTCACTCGCAATAAGATAATGGATGAGGGCAGCTTTAAATAACATGGCATTTAATCATTGCAGCTAGAGGTCCAAGCTTCTGAAGCTTCTGAGATTTGGCAGAGGCTGAATGCTACTGTCTGGAAGGCAGAATCAATTTCAAGGCTCCACCTTCCCCATGACAAACCCACCCCCAAATTCCTACTATATCTCCTCTGCCCATAACAACTGGGATGTTGCTGCCTGCCCTCTCTCCATCAATGTTACCCCTTCCCACACCCCAGGAATCAGACACCACCTACCAGTTAATTAACAATGCTCATCCACCTCCAGCAACAGCCAAATATTCTAGGCCAACTATCAGACCGCATTGTCCTCAAGCTTCTGCTAAGAACAGCTGCAAGACAGTATAAGGCTATTTAATTTTAAAAACCTTACCCATTCAGACATTCAGTGATCCTTTTGCTAGCTCCTGTAAACCTGGGATAGCAGATGCCACCATACAAACCTACATACACAACTTCACCCCCCATAGGACACAACCAAAGGTCCCTTTAGTCCAATAAACAGTCCAGCAAACAGTCCAGCAAACACTGGCAAGCAAATCTAATAAAACTGATGAAAAATCTCCCAAATAAACATAACAGAGAAGGACTTGTACTTATGAGAAATTAGTTCCCAGGTAGCGACAAAGATTGGGTGGGTTTCGCTCTTGACCTCCAACTGATCCTACATCCACTGCCCTATTGTGTCCACCACATAGCCTCTTCTAACAAAGAATCAAAGAATTTCAGACATCAAGCATCTTGTAGTCTTACAGGTTCTATGAAAACTTCGAAATAGTGGGCTCCATCTGGACTTTCCCTGCTCTAGTGGCATGATAGGAATGCCCACCATGAAGTAATATCAAATGAATGATCCATCTCCTTATGATGAGCAACCCACTATCTTCCTATCTGACACACTTGGAATACTGCATCCAGTTTTGGTCACCACGATGTAAAAAAGATGTTGAGACTCTAGAAAGAGTACAGAGAAGAGCAACAAAGATGATTAGGGGATTGGAGGATAAAACATATAAAGAATGGTTGCTGGAATTGGGTATGTCTAGTTTAATGAAGAGAAGGACGAGAGTTAGAACAATTAATCAGTGGAACAACCTGCTTCCAGAAGCTGTGAATGCTCCAACACTGGAAGTTTTTAAGAAGAGACTCGACAGCCATTTGTCTGAAATGATATATGGTTTCCTGCCTGAGCAGGGGGTTGGACTAGATGATCTCCAAGGTCCCTTCCAACTTTATCATCATCATCATCATCATCATCATCATTATCATCATCATCATCATCACTATTATCTCCCACCAGCAGTTCTGAACTGGAGCAAAACTATTCCTGAAAGCCTTTCCCAACATTTCAAATAACAATTCTTCTTATCTACTACCTCTTAGCTTGAAAGGCAAAAACCCACTACTATTGTGCCCATTGATAACACCCATCTCCTTTAATTACTATGTTTTTTAAAAATTGCCTCTTCAAAACACATACTCTGCAATGCCATGTAGGAAAGGAGTGGAGCTTACATCATGATATTGCAGCACTGCTTATTGTATACAAAAACAACTATACCTCCTCCATATCTGTGGTTCTGGGCTAGAATCATAGAGGAATTCTATATCCTTTATGCTCCTAATAACAGCAATGGCTCTAGGCTGAGAATCAAAGGGCAGAGAGATGGAGTGGTAGACTTACTTGCAAGACTGCCTCCTCTACAAAACCTCTGCCTGTGACCAGATGGCTAATGGGACATTAATAACCAACCTACACTGTTGTATCTGAGTTGTGACTTTAACCTTGTAATAGAACTTTTTTGCTATTGCTTAACTGTTCAAACTTTTGCACTTGCTACTTACAGTATATTTAACTGCCTTCACCTTTGGGTTTGGGTTTGTTTTTTTGACTACACTTTTTCCTGCAGATTCTGTTATGAATAAATCAACGCCAGACTAATTGCCTAAACCTAACTCGAAAGGTATTGCTGGAAACTGAGGCAACTTGCCACTTAATTATGCTCTACTTGTATTGAGATTGTTATGTAGAAAAGCATTAAAGATTGGAAAAAATAGCATAATAATTGCTAAAAAAATTGGAATAATTTCACTTTTCCATATATTCTTTCAGTCCAAATAAGTGCTGTCTTTAGCTCTCCAAAATGTATTTTCTGTTACTTGTATTCAACATCAAGTGGGAATTATCATTATAAATGGATCAGATGATGATACTACACTGATAGAAGAATAAACAAACTAAGATTAGTCTCTTCATTTTAATGGCCAGTAACTACACTTTTTAAAGCAAGATGCCAGGTTTTCTTCTTCTAAGTGGCTTTTAAAGAGGCTTTCAGATTCATATTGCATTTGAAACTTGACTTATGCTGATTAATTTATTAATTTAGGAATACTATAAATTATCCAAACTTCATTTGGATAGAATAGAAGGGGAATCTTGAGGAGGTACTTCACTTATATAAACAGATGAAATTTTATTGACTAGTAACTTGCAATAAACAGGCTGTGGATTCACATAAGGTACCTCATGCAAATGTACTAAAATATAAATACTAGAAAATTTCTATTTTGCTCAAAACAGGGGGTTTTTTCCTGGGAATCAGCACTTGTTGACAATGCCCAGACATGCTTTAAACTTATTGTATTTTAGCATTCACTTCCTCTGAGTCACAGGAACTATTTCATCTGTTTTGTGAGTATGACTTATGGTTATTTGTTTTAAGGTTATATATCAGCCTATCGATGACAGGCAAGTTATTGCTTCCTGTTAAATATGGCAGAGGGTCTGAAGAGAGGTTGTCTTTTTGCTGCAACAATTTCATGGGAGGAGAGAGCCTTACTTACAGTACTGCTTAACATCATTTTCTTATCATGAAAGAGAGATATTGAAGAATACCAAAATCCAAGAGATTACTCCCAACAGGGCTGCAAAAATGTGGACAACCATAAGATAGAAATAAAGATATACAGAAAACTCTTAAGTGTTGCTATCATGAAGTAGTTGACTGGAGTGTTGCAGCTCATACCTGATAGGTCCGTCTAGGACAGTGGTGGCGAACCTATGGCACGGGTGCCAGAGGCGGCACTCAGAGCCCTCTCTGTGGGCATGCGCACCGTCGCTCCAGTCCTAGGCCTTCAGCTGGGTTTTATAAAACCTTTTCGCTTTAGGCCTCCGCTGCCGTGTACAAAAAAAAAAGGTTCAATCAGTCAATTTCAACTTCTCGCGGAAAAAAAAGATCTTGCAAAGTTGGAATTGATTGATTGAACTTTTTAGTCCCACGCAGTCTGCCGTTACCACCACAGCCACGCCCAGCCAATGGGCCACACCCAGCCAATGGGCCACCCGGCACCCGACGATGCATAAGTGGGTTTTGGGTTGCAGTTTGGGCACTCAGTCTCTAAAAGGTTCGCCATCACTGGAGAATGGAGCACATAAGCTTTAGTACACAAGGGACAGTGACTGGGGATCCCACAATTATACTTAGTAGGAAGCCATAACATATGAAATTTCAAAGATAACATTGACATGGATTTGGGTTCACCAGGACAAATTGTTATAGTTACGATAACATAAGCTTGGTCTTGTAAAAATATCAGCTAAAACAGTGGTTCTCAACCTTTTTAATGCTGCGACCCCAACCGGTCGTAAGTCGAGGACTAAACTGGTCGTAAGTCGAGGACTAAACCGGTCATAAGTCGAGGACTACCCAACCGGTCGTAAGTCGAGGACGTTCGTGTCCGGGAGCGCCGCGCATGCGTGGTTCCGCCCCCTGCACCCGGCCGAGGCGTAGCTGGCAAGCAGCAGAGACGGAGCAGGCCGACCACCAGCTGGCCTAGCCCAAGGGAGGTAAGGCACCTGCCGGAAAAAGGGGGGGAAAATGGCGGACAAAAAAAATGGCAGACAAAAAAAATGGCGGACAGCCTTGCTTGGCAACCCCCATGAAATGGTCGATCGACCCCAAATGGGGTCCCGACCCACAGGTTGAGAACCACTGAGCTAAAACATGCTGTGCAATCTGGGACAATTATTATCTCTCAGCCCATTGTCACCCCAGAGATAAATATTGTTAAGATAAAATGAGAACTGATTCCCACCTAGACTGCTTTGAGTAACTTTGTTATTTAACTGTGTTAATAAAATAGACTATGCAGTATACCACTACTTTGATTACTCAGTCTGCAGAACCCTTTTTTTAAATAATTTCTATTCATTTTCAGAAACACAATGCCTCCTCTACACAGGAAGTTCTATTCTTGAAAATGCATTCTCAGCACATGATGTTAGTCAGTCTCTTGGGTATCTGAATTAACAAAGCTTCCTTCCTGAACCTCTCCAATGCCTATTTTTCTGGGCAAGATTAATAACAGGAGACAAGTTATATTTCAGCAGCCCCCAATTAAAAGAACTTCCCAAGTATTCCCCTCCCTTTTGTAATTCCCAGGAAGAAATGAAAAATCTGTCTGTATGAGTTTTCTGCTGATTTCATTGAACACAATTATCTCAGCTGCTCTGACTTCATTGACCTTGCACTAAAAGTGACTGATAGCTTACATATTGGCATTGATTATCTTCTTTCTTGAGCTCATAGCAATTTCAGTGATAATCATATCAACACTGTCCTCCAAAGTGTGTCAAATCGGAATATACCTTATTGTAAAGATAGTCAAGTATGATATTCAGCAAATATTTCTTTTCATACACATGTGTTAATTATTTATAAAATGTTCATAACAACTCCTAAGGCAATTTATGGCATACTTTTCCCAAACAGATAGCTTTAAAACTAGCATTATGTTTGAAAGTCATTACAAATCAGGGAAAATGAAAAAAATAATTTAAGAAGAATGCTAAAGAATTTAATAACTGCTGGAATAGACCAAAACCTACCTTCAATCTCCCCAAATGCATACATATAAACAAATGTACCAGAGATGTTTGGATTCCCCAGCCACCATGTTAGAGATCTAATGTTTCTGGAGGGCATCAGGTTGGGGAACGCTACTTTAAAGCTTCTAAAGAAATTAACAAGGGAACCCACATTTATGTTGCTTTAGGAGTTTAGAACTTACAATTTCAACGAATTTAAAATCTTCTAAGTTGGCAAAGGATGATCTTTCATGTTTCTAATCCCACAGTGGCCAACCAAATGATTTTAGGAAGCCCATAAACAGATCAGGCTGGGTAATTTCTCTAAATAACAACAAAGAGAGATTTATTGAAGTTCTTGAAGAGTTTTACCAATGGGCAGTTATTATTTAAAGAGCTCTGTGATACCAGATAAGATACAATAAATAAAAAACAGTCAATCTCTTCATGCCCTCTTTTATATACTGTAAAAGAGGAAAAATGGAAAAAAGTGTTCCATAAGCAAATCACACCCATATTTTAACATTTATGTTCAATTATACATCGACTATACTTGCAATCTTACAATTTTCAGCATTCTATCAGTTTGGGATTGTTATCAAATTTATAGCATTGATTACAATTCTATACGCATTATTATACAAATTGTAATAAAATCCTTCTGTTCCTTCAATTCTGTTTCAACCCAAATCATTTCATAGCTTTTTAAAATCCTCTTTACTCTGTTGAAGGCTTCATGATTACTCCTCTTCATACACTTCCAGCAAAAAAATATTGGAGTAGGATTCAAATCTTAATACTAAAGTGAATATAAAGATAAAACTGGAGATTTTTCTTTTGGGTCTAACAGACAAAGGATTTGAAAAAAAATGGAACTTTGATGTTATATATGCCAATAGCAGCAAAAATGCTCTATGCATAAAAATGGAAAGTTACTTTAATTCCCAAAATGAATGACTGGCTGCAAAAGCTGATATAGTTAGCAGAGATGAATAAATTATAATAATAATAATAATAATAATAATAATAATAATAATAATAATAATAATAATAATAATAGTAAAGTTGGAAGGGACCTTGAAGGTCATCTAGTCCAACCCCCTGCTCAGGCAGGAAACCCTATACCATTTCGGACAAATGGCTGTCCAGTCTCTTCTTAAAAACTTCCAGTGTTGGAGCATTCACCGCTTCTG
>NW_015388675.1:96582-100840 GCF_001527695.2 Protobothrops mucrosquamatus | reverse complement strand
TCTATCCCCTCGTCCAAATCGTTGATGAAGATGTTGAAGAGCACTGGGCCCAGAACAGAGCCTTGGGGCACCCCACTACACACTTCCCTCCATGTAGATGTGGTTCCATTGAGGACCACTCGCTGAGTACGGCCGGTCAGCCAGCTACGGATCCATCTGGTGGTGATGCTGTCTACCCCACATTTCTCTATCTTGTCAAATAGTAGGTTGTGATGTACTTTATCAAATTGACTACTTTACTTAAAGAAAAGAATACAACTAACTTTGTTTTTACTTGGAAACCACTTCTCAACTTTGTGCTTGAGGTGGGAAAAAAAATGAAACTTCTATTTTGGATTTTGTGGATTAGATAAGTTTGTTGTTATAGCAATGGCTAGTACATATTACAGGTAGTCCTTGACTTACAACCACAATTGAGACCCAAATTTACTGTATGTTGCTAAGTGAAACATTTGTTAAGTGAGTTTTGCCCCATTTTACAACTTTTCTTACCACTGTTGTTAAGTGAATCATTGCAATTGTTAAGTTAGTAACACAGTTGTTAAGTGAATCTGGCTTACCCATTGACTTTGCTTGACAGAAAGTTGCAAAAGCTGATCACATGACCCTAGGACAGGGGTAGTCAACCTTGGCTCTTTTATGACTCTTTTATGAGCACAGCTGGCTCAGGAATTCTGGGAGTTGAAGTCCACGAGTCATAAAAGAGCCAAGGTTGACTACCCCTGCCCTAGGACAATGCAACCATCATAAATATAAACCAGTTGCCAAGCATCTGAATTTTTATCATATGACCATGGGGAAGCTACAAAGGTCGTGTGAAAACGGTCAAAGTCACTTTTTTCAGTATCATTGTAACTTTGAACAGTCACTAAATGAACTGTTGTAAGTCAAGGACTACCTGTACTATGTAAAAATAAAAAGTTGAGACAGTGTATATTTTTACTCAGTGCTTGAAATAGGATTATCAGTAATAAAAGTCAGAAAATCAAACACTTTATACTGCCTGTGAACCCAATGTATATTTATCTGTTATGAACTTCTAGTAATAATAATTTTAATTTTAATTAATAATCTGGTCATAATAAAATCTGACCCATTCTTCATTTTGTAATTTGAAGCAAGAGTGACACCTTGTGTGCAGAATAAACATTACAGGACAGTGATTTTTGCTCCTTGTTCTTAGCATTTTAAATCCACAGAACTGCTTCTTAGAATTTTGGGAGTGATAATGGGGAAAATATCATCAATCATTTATACAAATAGAACAAATTAATCAGAATAAGTATTTTTAGTATTGATGCAACTACAAAAACACATGGGTGGACATTGTAAAGCAATTTGCACTGCTTGGATTTATTTCTAGTGACTCTTGAAATAAGGGTAACATCTTCAGGAAAATTACTCCTTCCCTAAACAGTTTACCAGGAAAAGGAAAGAAAGGGGTATCAAAAACAAGAAAATTAAAATGGTAAGAGGGGAGGGAAGGCAATAGAAAGCACAGTAGTAACAGAAAGAATAAGGCTTTAAAAAATAAATTGTACCCCAATGAATAAACCTCAAGCCATGATAGGTGAACTATTTGAACCAGTGGGCACATCTCGAATTTTGACAGCATGTTGAAGCACAGCTATGGGGAGTTACTATAATGGTTATTTTTACCATAGGGTTAATAAATTCCTTAATTCTAGCAAAAAGTCAAAGAGGAAAATGATTGTAAAAAAAATAGAAGGGAAAGGATCAGGGAATGTTTTAGCCCAGGGAGAGATTTAACCATAAGATTTTAATGAAGATAAGGAATCAGAAATATATACTCTGTGAGAAACTATTTTAGGCTGATTCATTAATATGTCTATATGGTTAATTATGATAGCTTCATCTCTGGTGTCTATGGAGATTCTCAGTCATCCAGGTCATGGTTGTCTCAAAGGTGCTTTTTCAGGAGGTAACTGGACTTTCTTGTTTTTCTTTGAAGACATTTCACCTCTCATCCAAGAAGCTTCTTCACCTCTGAGCAGCTGGTGGGGAATGGAAAGATTTATATTCCTTGTGGACAGTTGGTCATGTGCATTCTTTTAGAGCAGGGGTAGTCAACCTTGGCTCTTTTATGACTCGTGGACTTGAAGTCCACGAGTCATAAAAGAGCCAAGGTTGACTACCCCTGTTTTAGAGAGTCCTTCTGGCTCCACACACATCTGCACTACTCAAGTAACCCTGAGGACACAGAAAAACCTCCAAATGGCCGCCAAGGACTCTCTAAAAGAATGCAAATGACCATCTGCCTGCAAAAGAATAAATCCTTCCATTCTCCACCATCAGAGCTGAAAAAGCTTCTTGGATGAAGAAACGTCTTCAAAGAAAAACAAGAAAGTCCAGTTGTCTCCTGAAACAGCACCTTTGGGACTTCATCTCTGTTTTTTATATGCTTGTAAAAACAAACCCAGTGGCTACTTTTGAATGATTGACCCTTAGCAGAGCATGCAAATATTGTTTTTAAAGTATGTCATCAATTTGATGTCATCAGTTAGACCCAGTAAGTTTTTTTTAATTTAATTTTTAAAAGCTGGTAATTATATTATTTGGGTTTTGCCTACAGAGAAGTAAAATGACAGCTAAAATATGACAGTCTAAGCATGAAGGAAAAAAACCGCTGTATCAGGAAGATCCAGCCAGGTGTTTTTGGTTGTTACCTGGCCTGGAAAAAAAAGGAGGGAGTGGGGGTTAAACTGATGGACTCCCATGCATACACCAGCTTAAGATTTCCAGATTTCTGCTTTGACTATAATGGCCTGATTTCCTGTCTGGATCGCATTTACTGTGGCCTTGATCAGTTGATTTGTTGTCTTGTTTACTCCTCTTGGACTGGCTGAAAATAAAAAAAACAAAATACCAGAGTTTAAAAATGTTTGCAGTTTCATTGATGAACTTTGTCCATAAAGAAAAGAAAAAAAACCATGGGGGATAGTGACTAGTAATCAGAAGAGACAGAATGTGTCTTCCACAGTACGCACAGTAGCCAAACGGAGTTGAGAGGTTGGGTTTTTTTTTCAAATTTTTATTAATTTTCAAATAAACAAATTCTAAATACAAATATGGTGTACATTAATAAAAAAAAACATATTAAACATAACCATATTTTCAGAGGTGCTCGGCAGCCCCCTCCCCTGCATCCGCCCTCTCTTTCACCCTTCCTACCTACTTCCCTCCTCCTCTCCTCCCCTCCTACCCGCACCTCTCTCCTCTCTTTCAACTACCCTACACATCCCTCCTCCTTCCTTTCCTCATCCTTCGGCTGCAGTTTGGGGGTGCTAATTGAGCACCTCCTCTTTAAAAAAAAATACATTATTCTATAACATATTAATACACCAAATTTTGCATATCTCTACCCCCCTCATCCCCCCCTTCCCCCCGGACTTCCCAGAACTGAGTACAGGGATAAGCACATATCATCACATATCTAAATAATACTACCCAAACATAATACAATCAAATATTAACATACTTTAACTCTATTATACAATAATAAACATGAATATAAAAAATGTATATAACATATAAATTATAATACATAAATAAGAATAAAAAATCTAATCAAAAGCTATATAATAATTATTCATTTCATACTTTCTCTGAATATAATCTATCCATCTTCTCCAAACCAAAGTAAATTTCTCTTGAGTTTGATCTTTCAAATATGCAGAAATCTTGGCCATTTCTGCAAAATACGACACCTTCAGTCTCCATTCATCCATAGTAGGTAGTACATCCTTCTTCCAATTTTGAGCAACCATCTAAGAGGTTTTTTATAATTAAATAAAATTCAAATTCAAATTCAAATTTATTTGATTTATATACCGCCCTTCTCCCTTGCGGGACTCAGGGCGGTGAACAGGCACATTAATAAAACAGCAATATCATAATATTTAAAAATATTTAAAACTAATTAAATTATTTGTCCTGTCCTAAAACCCACTATAATAATATAAAATTATACCCAATTTAAAATTATAGAGTTTCAGATTTATGCCAGACCGGCCTCTTGGAACAGATAGGTCTTTAGGACTCGGCGGAAGAGGCGTATGTCCCCCATTGTACGGAGGTCAGGGGGCAGCTCATTCCATAGGGTAGGAGCTGCCACAGAGAAGGCTCTCCCCCTGGGGGTCACCAGCCGGCATTGTCCGGCCGACGGCACCCTGAGGAGGCCTAATCTGTGGGAGCGGACTGGTCGAAGGGAGGTATGTGGCAGAAGGCGGTCCTGCAG
>NW_015388675.1:78050-95162 GCF_001527695.2 Protobothrops mucrosquamatus | reverse complement strand
GTTTCCCGCAGACGCGATGAGGGCAGAAAAGTAGTTACGCTTCGCTGCCCTCAACGCCACTAGGTAAGTCCTTAAATGTGACCTTACCCGTGTCCGGTCGGTCTCGGAGCGGGTAGTCCTCCAAACACCCTCTAGGCGTCTCTTCCGGCGCTTCATCCCCCTAAGCTCTCCGGAAAACCAGGGAGCCCAGGTGGTCCGGTGACGGGGGAGAGGCCGCAGTGGCACGACCCGGTCTAAGGCCCCACCGGCCGCCCTATTCCAGGCGGCCACCAGGTCCCCCGCCGAGCCGTGGGTCGGAGTCACAAATGAAGTAAATAGAATTGGCTGTGTTGACAGAAGTAAAAAAAAAAACATGCTACTGACATACAGATAGTCCTAACCTAAGTAAGGTGGCACATTCCAACATTTGTCACTTGCTTCCAGAAGGATTCTTCCCAGCTTCTTATCTATTTTCCATTACAATTTCGAAATTTCGTAAAGCTTTCACCTTAGCCGGGCTGGATGCATTGCCCTCGGCAGTCCTTTTTGGACGGTTTAAGGGCATTCCTATGCACCTTTGGTTGTGTCCATGTGGTGATGGCTCTGTAGAAACTCTAAGCCACATGTTGCTTCATTGCTCTTTATATAAAGACTCTAGACAGATTCTTATATATCTGATACTGAAGAAATTTCCAGGCAGGGGATATGAATTTTATCTAAAGTTGCTACTTTCGGATAAGGATCCGAAAATATCAATTCAGGTTGCCCAATTTTGTGCCACCTTTTGCACAATATGTCGCACCATTATTAAGGTCTGAAATTTTTTTAATACGATGTTTTATTTTGAGAATTTTGGATTATACTATATTGATTGTTTGGTGGTTTTTAGATCCTGTAAATATGGAAGTAAAATTGTTACTGTTGTTATACATTTTGATTATGTCTGGCTTTACGGCTGTAATAAACAGATTGATACAGATAGTCCTTAACTCACAACTATTTATTTAGTGACCGTTCAAAATTACAACAGCACTGAAAGAAGTGACTTGCAACTGGTCCTCACACTTAACAACCGTTGCAGCATCCTGATGGTTATGTGATCATGTATTTATAACAGTTGCAGCATCCTGGGGTCATGTGATTTGTGAGCTTCCCCGCCAGCTTCTCACAAGCAAAATCAACGAGGAAGCCAGATGCGCTTAGTGACTATGTGATTCACTTAACAATCATTGCAAAACTTTTTTGTAAAATAGAGTGCCGCACACTTAACCACCTTGTGGTTCTGGTCCCGATTCTGGTTGTAAGTTGAGAACTACCTGTATACCAGAAAAATAGGCAAAATTGTGTTCCCAGTGGCCCGAGGGGGATAAAGGATGACACTGCATGTTTTTGTCCTCGAGAAATGGTCAGTGGCCAAAACTCACTCTAGGACAAGCAGGTTCTACAAACTAGACCAGGGGTAGGCAACTTTGGCTCTTTTATGACTCGTGGACTTCAACTCCGAGAATTCCTGAGCCAGCATGGCTGGCTCAGGAATTCTGGGAGTTGAAGTCCATGAGTCATAAAAGAGCCATGGTTGCCTACCCCTGAACTAGACGACGTGCTAAATACTGTACGTAAAAGCAGGGCAGATATGGGTAGAATTAACTCCTTAGCTTGTCCATTCACAAAACAGCTGCCATGATGATATGCCCGATTGCAAGGCAAAAGATAGGCTGATGGAATTACCTGCCTCCCCTTCTGACTCCAATTACGCCACAATATTTTAGTTTCTTCTCTGGAACAGAAAGACACATTTCTAAACAACGACAAATCTGTGGTTTTTTGTTTGTTTGTTTGTTTTTGCAGCTTTCAAGTATCTCTTCTACTTATACTTTATTAAAAGAATCTTTTACAAACAAAATCAGATGACAGTCCAGTGGAAACTATGAAACTCACTGCTATCATACACAGCCTGCCACTGCTTCAACAGGTAGGAAAATTGTACCCCTACTACAGTTGATAGGGGATTAAGAACTTTCCAAGTTCGATCCGTCAGGCTCTATCTAGTCACCTAAATTATCCAAGAAAACTAGGAAAAAGCAAGACTAAGTGTTTATGTAGTATGTCGAGATTCCTGTTTAGATTATTAGTGTTAATAAACATTACAGAAAACTGGTAAGAGACAAGTATGAATATATCCAGCATAGCTCTCCCCTGCAAAACAAAAGAAAACTCTCAAAAAGACTGTTATTGATTTTTTATCTACACATTTTTGCTAATCTACATGTTTCCCAAAAAAGGTCACTTTTGCTTAGGGATAAATATTATCAGACACTTCTTCAGTAATCTAGATTTTAATTTAAGAGTCTTTCTACAGTGAGAATTTGCAGCATCACAAGAATGTCTTGGCAATCCCAAATTTATTCTCTCCCCCCCCCCAGCTCACATATGCTGACTGTGTCTTTTCTCTACTCTAGGCTATTATTTTAAAGTCCTTATTTTGTACAACAAAGCAACAGCCTGCCACATAATCCAAAGAAGAATGAGGAGAGTCAGGACAATGACACAAAGGGAAAATATACATAATGAACCCAAAGACTGGGTTGTGTTAAGGATTACTAATGAAGGAACCTTTGTAAGTTGTCAATGAATGAATGCAATAGGGTTGGAAAAACAGAATTGTAGTTTTGGCTTAATTTATTTCATATATTTCCCAGCGTAGACAAATGGGTTGGTTCCTTTTGTGAAACATACTCTCCAAACAAGATTTTCTGACACATTACTCTTTTATATGTGATGGGTCCTGTGATGCAAACTCCCTTCCCATGCCAGTCCACAGGAAAGAAAGTTTGCATAGAGCCTTGTATTTGAGGAAATACTTGAAGTTCACCAAGGAGGGGCTATTTGGATTTTGGCCAAAATACTTTTCTCTGTTATATTAATACCTTACAAAAACAGTGGTTTAACCACAATTGAACATTTCACCTTTGCATTTGGCAGAGGTTTTAAAAGGCTTAAAATATTTCTCCATCACAAAGAGAAGGTAAGAAGATATTGAGTTCAGAACAAACAAACAAACAGCCTCAAGCATTTACAAAATGCTAATAATTTCAAATTATCCTGGAACGTCATTTTATACCTAAGTAGTCTCATAAGAAAAGTCAGTTAGTAATCTGCATAAATCAAAATAATTGTATGAATGTTACAAATCTGCTAACAATGAGCAAACTAACAGTTATCGGATATCCATTATTAACCCCATTTAAAATCTCTTTTTATACTGCAATATTTAGCTTACATGAAGTCTCCCTCTTTTTTTCTATTTCCTGGAACAGTTCTGAGCTGTTCAGTGTTCTGCATGAAATGCAAATAATCCAAACTAGAGGGACCGCAGAAAAGCCAGTTATTAATTCTTTTAACCATAGTTGACAGTCTGCCTTGGTTTGCCACTTGTACATACATTCTTATAATGGATGTGTCTGTTCCTTTCTTCTTTCTAGGTTTCTTTTTTCAATCTATGCATTTATTTGACTTTGGGCATATAAATCAAAGTTTATGTACATAATCTTTGAAATTCAGCTAATAAATTTGTCTGCCTGCCTGTCTGTCTGTCAATTGATCGTACATGTGCACCTCTAAATTCCAAGGAATGGGATACCATTGCTGATGGGAAATAAGTCCATGCATGCAGTATAGACTTCTTTTTTTAATTAGTTATCAGAAGCACAGAAGATAAATTAACCCTTTTTAAAATGCTTTAAGGTAGAGGAAAGTTTCATCTCTCCACAAAGCCAGTGCCTCACCTTCTAAAAACTATTACTATAACAAGTAAAGCAATGCTGGTTTTGATGTATGAACACTTCCACATTTTAAAAATGTCTTTTCAGAGATATGTCCTTACCAAATTCGTCAATGCCTTCAGAGCTTCTAATATATTGCCTTCACAGGAAAAGGAGTGACTTTGATGCCTGCTGGTAAGGTAGGACTGGTTAGGAGGCTCTGGAAATCAATAAGTGAGGCCTCTTCCTCCCAAGATGGTGGGGATTTCTGGGAACATGTCAGGATGGGGAGTTGGGGTGCAATTTTACTCATGGTCTGCACCTCCCTTTGTTCTCCCTCCCGCAAAAATGTGACAGGCAGTTCCATGGGTCAGAGGAGGAGGAGGAAGAAGAGAAGGAGGAAGAATTTCTGATGCTCCCTGCTAGCTTCCCACAAGCAAAGTCAATGGAAAATTAGCAGAAAATGCCAGTTTTGTCCATCCATGGTCATTCTGTTTTTCTGTTTACATAAAAGGATGACCAGTTCTGTAGTTATTCAGTAAAACAGAATTTTTCAGTGCTGATATATAAATCAGAAAAGCATACCACGTGTCAAATATCTTAATTTTACATCTTCTAATATTGTCCAAGTCAGGGTTGGCAAAGTATTAGTAAAGGGCCAGATGCTACCTCTCTTCCACGGGCATGATTGGGACGTCTACATAGCAAGCCATGTGGCAGACACTGTATAGTGTTGGATCACCAGCAAGGAGGTTGCTGATAGGACACTGCCACAATTCAGGCTAAACCCCACCTCTGGCCCTCACCTCCACCCTTCACTCCAGTAATGGACGCCATTCTTAGCTCACAAAAAAAAGGCGATAGGCCAGATTTGGCCCATAGGCCAGAGTTTGCCAATCTCTAGTCTAAGAAGTATAGAATTATGTTAGAAGAACCCCTTGTGACATGCATTATCATTTTCTATGTTAAGCACATCTCATAGTGTACAAAACAACTAAAACTTAGAAGGAGCATTAAAATATCAACTTTTAAAAATGATAAACATAAAAAAGAGGCGATCATCAATTATGGATCAAACTGAATAGATATATAACTCATATATTGGTGGGGCTGGCAGAAAAACTTAACATTTGAAAGACTTCACTGATAGTATTTCCTAAACATCCAAGTAGAAAGAATTTCAAATAATGGGCGACACAGCTATTGGCCAGAAGACACACTTTGACGCTTACCTTCAAGGTTCCTCCAATGATTTTAGAGAAAGTTACCTAATAACCAGGATTGGGGAATATAAGGTAAAAGGTGATGACTCTCCTTTCCTCTCCCAGAAATCCTTGTACATACTCTGCCCTGCTTTCCTGCCTCAGTATAACCACTTTTGCTACTAACACTCACTATAAAAGAATATATCCTCCATCCAGTACCAGATCACTAAACTGATAAAAGCAAACTAAAATCTATAGTCCATTCTGTAACTTATTATGAATTAAGGGGAAAGCTTGTATAATTACATAATCCTATTATAAAGCTGTATTACAAATAAGATTTCAAAGCGATATGTAATCACAGTGAATGATGCAGAAAATATTCCATAACACTGCTAAAACTGCAGGCTGTATATTAAACATAATCTCTCATAGTATGTAGGAGAAAACTGCAGAGCAGACCACGTTTACTAGCTTACCTTTATTTGGAAGCCCTCTGCGGTAATGAGGCCAAAATGCACAAAACGAGAAGAACTATACAAATCACTCGATATATGCAAAGAATATATCACCCCAGACAATAATCGCAAACGTTAAAACTTTAGAGACGTTAGAGTATAGAATTAGCAACACACATTGCAATAAAATAGAAAACCCTTGCAGAGAGTAAACAGCTGAATTTGGTTACCTATATTTACCCTACAAATCTCTTTCTGATTCAATATTACCTTGTCTTGCTTTCCTTGAACGTCCTAGCTTATGTTTCGACGTTCAGGATAAATGATGAAACCTCATTTTTTCCAGTTTCCCCTCCAGGATCTTTTTCTTGTGCCGCTGCCGAGCTCGCTCGCTCGTCCCCCCCCTACCTCTCTTCTACCTTTGAATCTTAGGTGTTTAAATCCCCCGCTTTTTCCTTTGGAGGAGGGAAGTGCTGACGTGCTTCCTTTTGGCAAGTCTGAACTTGTCTCTCTTGCTGCCTACACATGACCAGCCACTGCGGATTCCAAGTCTAGGTCTCGGCTGTCAATCTTGAGATAGCTGAGTGAAGGTGGGGGAGGGAGAGGTTTGCCCCGTCTTGGCTAGACGACTGGAGGTTTGTATGTTTACATGCAGACTTCCAGCCCATATTTGATTCCTGACGATTTCCTGGACAAATTCCCTGCAGTTTTCTTCACAAGGTTTTTTTAGAAGAAGTTTGCTATTGCCTCCTTTCTAAAGCTGAGAGAGAATCAAGCTCAGAGTCACCTACAAACTGGAATCTCTTCGGGACATATTGTATTGGCTGTGGAGGTCTGAAGGCTGGAAAAGTGTTAATGAATAATGTGGTAACTTCTGATAGGATAAATATCTTTCTCTCAGGGTGTTTTTTTTTGGGGGGGGGGTGGCCCATATACAATGGGTAGCCCAGCCTAATAGATCATTATCAAAAGAGATCATCTGCCAGGCTCCGATTGCATATTGTTCCTAAATCAATTACAAGTTCTTGAACTCAGATCAGCTGCTCATATATAGTCAGTGCAAAAATCGGGAGATCCAGTCAACCTCCTGGTATCTCAGTCTGCTCAAGTAAATTCATGTAAAGTGCATTGCAATTATCAAAATATAAATCTTCTAATGCAGGGGTCTTCAAACTTGGCCCTTTTATGACTTGTGGACTTCAACTCCCAGAATTCCTCAGCCAGTGTGCCTGGCTGAGGAATTCTGGGAGTTGAAGTCCACAAGTCATAAAAGGGCCAAGTTTGAAGACCCCTGTTCTAATGCATGGATTACAACAGCCAGCCTAACTAGGAAAGGATATAGCTATTGATATATCAACCAAAGTTAATAAATTTGCCACAAAGACCATTTCATCCCCCAGGCCACCCCAATGATGCCCTTGACGTGATGGCCCGGTGTCTGGAGGCCGTACGGGTCTGGATGGGGAGAAACAGACTCAGGCTCAACCCTTCCAAGACGGAGTGGCTGTGGTTGCCGGCTCCAAGGTATGGTCAGCTGACTCCATCGCTGACTATAGGGGGCGAAATTTTGGCTCCCTCGGAGAGGGTACGCAANCGGTTGGCGACCCCCAGGGGGAGAGCCTTCTCTGTCGGAGCGCCCACCCTCTGGAACGAGCTGCCCCCAGAGATCCGGGTGATTCCGGATCTCCCCTCCTTCCGCCGCGCCCTCAAGACCTGGCTGTTTCAGCAGGCAGGACTGGCCTAGGGGTAATTTTAAATTGGTTTTAATTAAATTTTAGTAGTGCGGCCGATTCAAATATTTATTTTTAATTTATCTTAGATTTGTATTTTGTGTAATTGTTTTAACTGGCTGTAAGCCGCCCTGAGTCCTCCGGGAGAAGGGCGGGGTATAAATGAAATAAATCCTAAATCCTAAATCAATAATGAATATTCTTGAAGCATTTATAAACTATATACATTTCATTCATTTCTGAGGAAGTATAGCCTATCTAAAAAAAAAAAAGAAATAACTAAGAAGCATTGGTCTATTGGCTATGATTCCATGATGTGGTTGAATCAGTTGCTACCCTGAGAGAAATACTTAGCTCTGTGTTCTGATAGCACTCAATCATAGATGCCTCAGTGAAATGGGAAGTGGGGAATTTTTTTAAAGAAATATTTGATAAAAAAAAAATTGTAGTAGCCCAATCAGAGTTGGCATCACAATGGATGAAGTTAGGAGACTTAATCGTGTCATCCCTGTTTACCTCTTCATGTGATTATGGTGTATGTATGAAAAGTAAAATGCAGACAGAGAATTTCTAGGGAAATCTTGTTTATGCAGGATGATAACTCATCAAAATTAGTTTAGTACTGCCCACTCCCTGCATTAAAAAAAATACCTGTGATAATTTTGCGATAAATCCATCCCCAGAATATATGCACTTCTGCATAAATTCAGAGAATAAGGAGAAGTACCCAAGGGCAAGTGCCCAGAACTGAGGTAGGAGAATCTCCAAGAGACTTGGAGCCTTGTGTATCACCTGAACTAATCTTTTGTCCAGTTTTGTGAAATCTTGGCAAGAGCTGAAAGTCTAAAACTTGCAAAAGTATCGTATTCATATAAAGGCCTCAGTAGCTGAATGTTGCTGGAATGTAATGCTGGAATTAGGAAGGCTGGGCACCAGCTGTGCCCTTCAAATCTCATTTTTCAGGGATGTTGTCACCAGGACCATAAGAGTATCCTTTTTCTGTTGCTGTCTCTTTTTTGGAACAGTGTTCTACCCAAAGTATTTAGAAAATCCACCAATCCTGGCTGTGCCAGAATACCTTTAGGGTTTGATATAATGGCATGTTCCCTCCTTTCAGCAGGCATTTAGTGCTGCCATGACTATTTTTCTTGGTGTGTTAATGGTCAGGAAGTATTCTTGTAGTTATTAGTCACTGTAATTTGTTCTAACTAATTCTATTTTATTTTTGATTCTTTGCAAGCCTCTTAGAGCATTTTCAGAATTTTTTGCCACAGTTGTTAAGTGAATTACTGCATTGTTAAAGTTAGTAGTATGGTTATTGAGCGAAACTGATTTTGCTTGTCAAAAGGTGACCATGTGACCCCAGAACAATGCAACTCTCATAAATACATGCCAGTTGCCAAGCATCTGAATTTTGATCATGTGATCATGGAGATGTTGCAATGATCATAAGTGTGAAAAACAATCATAACTCATAACTCAGTGCCATTGTAACTTTGAATGGTCACTTTGAATGAACGTAAGTTGTAAGTACCTGTATTCTTGGGTATTTGGCTTCTCGCTGTTGCCTGGGTTGAATTTTTTTAATCCCTTTTTATTTTTTATAAATAACTCAAGTTATTTTATAAATAACTCAAAACATGCCTAATACTCATTCTTCCTTCTATTTTCCCCAAGACAACAACCTGGGAGGTGAATTGGGCTAAGAGAGATGATTGACCCAAAGTCACCCACTCAGTTTTCATCCCTAAGGTGGGACAGAGAGGAAGCCAGTGAATTCACAATGGAACTTTGCTTCCAGAACTCATGTTTTGGAGCATGTGAACAAATATTCCAGGAAAAAACACAGACATTCATTTGCTTCCCTGGGTCATCTCCTCTTCATGACTTAGCTTCCGCTATATGAATAGTCCTCCTTTAACAATGATAACTAGGACCCACAAATCTGTCAGTAAGTGATACAGTCATAAAGCATGACATCATATGACCACACTGACTTATGATGGCAGTTGTGGCAGTTCCAGTTGCTGTTGTTAAGTGAATCCCATGTGGTTGTTAAGCATATCTTCATATAATCACCATTTGTGGCCTCCTGCCAGTTACCTAACTGACTTTGCTTTTTGAAAGCCAGAAGGGAAGGTTGCAAATGGCGATCATATGACCATGCAATGCTGCAACTGTTGTAATTGCGAGCTAGTTGCCAAGCGCTCAATTTATGATTATGTGACTGCTGGTTGCAACTATGAGGACCAATCATAAACCTTGTTCAAAACTGTAGTAACTTCACATGGTTGCTGAATGAGTGATTGTTGAGCAAAGACTACCTGTACCAATGTAAAGGAAACCCCATATAAATTCACACCAGTAACCTTGAGAATATTTTTGTGCATCTGTGCCTGCTTTCTATATGTTACTGGATATATGTTATTTACTTATGTTTTTCTTCCATTGCAAGGTGTTGAGACAGGTAAAATGTTCACTCTCCTATTAGAGCTTCTGTTCTATGTTTTTTTTTACTCAGTTCTTCAGATCTCTGATACATGAAGTTGGAGGGTGGTTGGTTAGGGCTGCAAGCATAGACACAGCTTTACCCCACTTTTAATTCTCCATGTATTCAGGCAACTGTCTGAAGGAAGCTTGTGCGTGTATCTATGTCAGGTTTTGTTCTTCCTCACCCCCATACTGAACATTCACAGGATGTAAGAGCCATTCTGATACACAGCAATGGCATATCTCTTCCAATAGTATACAAGTTTGCTTTATAAAGATATATAATTTTTCTTGGCTTTTTCTGTCCTCAGTGATAAGGTAACCAGGGCATGTGAAAGGGTCTGTATTATTCATAGTGGTGTCTCAGTTGTAAAATGTTCATCTTCAAAGTGAAAACCAGTCAACTTAACCAACTTTTGATGAGCAATAAATCTTATACTATTACCACTCATGTGTATAATTATCATTTTATTGATACTTCTATCATTATTATTTTGGTTTACATTATTTTTAAAATGTATTGAATGTTAATGATGCTGTATTGCATTTTAAAAATAATTTATAACTTTTCCCAACATTAAAGTATGTGCTATAAATATGTCAAATAAATAATCAAAGATCTTGTTTGGAAGAAACATCTCTTAATCTGGTATTTTTTTTTATTAGAAGTGAAAATAGTAGCTTCTTTTCATTTGCTTTTGGCATGAAACACTGCACTGACAGCTCATCATGACTTCATTCATATAGTTCAGTGCAATCAGCACTTTGAAAATAATGCTTCTTTTGTCAGCTAGATAACAAAGGCTACAGTAGCTAGAAGCATCAATTGTCTGACTAGCTTTTGCCTATCTGGATGTTTGGCATGTATGCATATACATTTTCACACGCTAGAAAATATTAATGAATTATTGTGATAATAGTTAAGAAGCACATGCCTAAAGCAGACATTAAAGGCTAGCTCCTATTAACAGGAGTGCCATTTGTGCTTTGTATATATACCAACCTTCACCAAAGTGAAGAAGACATATTCTGTGACATGACAGTAAGTGAATCAATTGTTTTGGAGTGATCTTCTTTTCAGTTATATTATTGCCTTATTCCTCATTGCCATCCATAATGTATGAATTTCTAAGGAATGAACTTAGATTTTTCTCATATGATGAATTTTCTTTGACTATATGTGAACGTAACAAAACCGACAAAAATATTATAACAAAATGTTATAGCTAACATTACAACCACATAACCCATCTAATCTGTTACATGCAGCACCAAAACACTCTCTTTCTTAATATTCCAGAAATTATCAATACAAATGTATTACAGTATTCTTTTGGAATGATTTTCCAAAAGGTAAAAAATGTACCAGTTTGTGTACATTTTGATACAGTTCCACAGAAAATACAAAATGTGGTTTTTGTACTGTACCATATCCTGCTAAATGTTTAGTTGCCTCAAAGCAGCTGTGGATAAAAGATTAGTCTGGGCCATAATAAACATTGATTATGTTCCCTCTCAAATGTACAGCATAATCACTGCTGTGAGAAAAGAAATAATTTATTCGCAGATGTACAAGGTTCTTTGGCAGTGCAATTACCATGCAATCTGTAGGCACTACTCAAGGGGAAGAGTTAATGTTTGCTTTCAAAGGTCTGTTTCAAAATGATTGTACAAGAAACAAAAAAACATTTTGTTTTAGAGACCAGCAGCAGTTCTACGTTGAGGATATTCTGGAGGAGGTGAAATCCAAGAAGCCTTCTAGGACGTCAAAAGTTTATTCTAAATGAACTTTTCTAACTACAGTATATAGCTGTCCAGGTTGGCAGTCACCCACCTATACCTTTTTCTTTTGTTTATTTAATTTAAAATAACATTACAACAAAATTTAATAGACCATTTCAGATGTTATAGACTCACGTCTGCTAAGTTAAAAAGATAGGAATGGAAAAGGAAAACAATACTGCAAAAAACATATGGTCACAAACATAATTGGAATTTCTGAATGTCAAGTACCGTATCAAGTATTCCCAGTACCAAACAAACTACAGGTAATCTTCAGTAAGCAACCACTTGTTTAGTGACTGTTCAGAATTGTAACAACATTGAACAAATGGTATCGGTAGTCCTCGAGTTACAACCACAACTGAGCCCAAAATTTATGTTGCTAAGTGAAACATTTGTTTCTTGCCACATTTGTTAAGTTAGTAACATGGTTGTTAAGTGAATCTGGCTTCCTCATTGTTTGTCAGAAGGTTCCAAAAGGTGATCACATAACTCCAGGACACTGCAGCCATCATAAATATGAACCAGTTGTCAAGCATCTGAATTTTGATCATGTGACCATGGGGATGCAGAAGTGGTCATAAGTGTGAAAAACGGTCATAGTCACTTTTTTCAGTGCAATTGCAGCTTTGGTCACTAAATCAACTGTTGTAGGTTGAGGACTACCTGTATTTATGACCCTCGAAGTTCTAGCTGTTACACACCCTCATGGTCACATGATTATGATCTGGGTGCTTGGCAACTACCTCACATGACAGTTGTAACACCTCATGGTCATATGATTGTTATTCAAAAAAATAGAAAATATAATGGAAATTCTTAAATTCATTAGAGCTAAAGGTTATTTATGACACCATTTTTTTTTGCAAAAGGATCTTATGCAGCCTTGACAACACACACAATTAATGAATCTTTCCATCATTCTCCCACATATACCTAATCATGTGTTACTATCAGCTTAACAACACAAATACCATTTAAGAGGAAATTAAACATTATGCAATAGTGCTTTGGTGGAGAAGTAAGGTTTTTTTTCCCCAGAACAAATACAAGAATCTGATAGTATCAGCCATTATTATCTTGCAATTCTTTATTTTATTTTCCACAAAATTAGCTAAGAAAATATTGGTGCTGGACTGGTGTGAGATTGGTATTGTGATATAGTAAGGCACAGGTGTCAAATTTGCAATGTCATGTGACATGTCGCGACGTGTTGCAACTTTTTTCCCATTGCCGGCAATGGACTGGGCGCGGTTTTGGTGTGATGCATCCGGCCTATGGGCCGGCAGTTTGATACCCCTGTAGTAAGGGAACTACGTACATTATAGAATACAGATTCTTGCTTATTTCATTGGCAGTGAAAAACTAGTCAGTTATAGATTTAAGGATCTGGTTCTTCAAATTCTGCATGGCTGCATATTACCTGAATAAAACACTTAAATTAGTGTTTGGCAAAACAGTTATAGTAGTAGACACTTTGCACAATAACCACAAGGACTGAGCAAGAATGGATTGTAAAGTTTTAAGGGACTTTTGTAGGCAATATGGCAATGTAAGCTGAGCTACAAATCCATGTTTAATAATAATAATAATAATAATAATAATAATAATAATAATAATAATAATAATAATAATAATGATGGTGGTGGTGGTGGTGGTGGTGGTGGTGGTGGTGGTGGTGGTGGTGGTGGTGGTGGTGATGATGATAGTAGTAGTAGTAGTAGTAGTAGTAGTAAAGTTGGAAGGGACCTTGGAGGTCATCTAGTCCAACTCCCTGCTCAGGCAGGAAACCCTATACCATTTCGGACAAATGGCTGTCCAGTCTCTTCTTAAAAACCTCCAGTGTTGGAGCATTCACCGCTTCTGGAGGCAGGTTGTTCCACTGGTTAAGTGTTCTAACTGTCAGGAAGTTTCTCCTTAGTTCTAGGTTGCTTCTCTCCTTGATTAGTTTCCACCCGTTGCTTCTTGTCCTGCCTTCAGGCGCCTTGGAAAATAGCTTGACTCCCTCTTCTTTGTGGCAGCCCCTGAGATATTGGAACACTGCTATCATGTCCCCCCTCGGCCTTCTCTTCGTTAAACTAGACATACCCAATTCCAGCAACCGTTCCTTATATGTTTTAGACTCCAGTCCCCTAATCATCTTTGTTGCTCTTCTCTGTACTCTTTCTAGAGTCTCACTTCTTTCTCTTTTTAAAGCTAGGGTTGAGCAGTGAAAACAAAAAGATGCTTAGGAGAGAATGAGTTTAATTCATACTGATGCACTAAGAGAATGAAGGTTATTATAAAACCACTGTGTTGAAGCATCATTCTCTTACCCATTACCTATTTTCCCTGGAGGTAAGGTGAGGCAATTACTATATCTTTCAGTGTCCTGTTAGGTACCATCTTCACAGACACTCCCCTTCAGAAATGCAAATATCTTAAAACAACTGCATAAGGCAAGTTTGTTGTGGACAGGTCACAGCATGCTTCTGCAAAGCATAAACTTCATTAGCTATGTGTGAGCCAAATTTTAGAAGCCTTTGAACGTTTCACTTGTGCTCAGTGGAACTTCACTGTGTACTTTTATACTACAGATTTAAAAAAGAGAAGGCCTTTTTCTACTGTAATTATTAGCAGGTAAATTTTTAGTTGAGGAAAAGAATATACATTTCTTTTAAAATATTGTTATATCATGTTTTGTTACAGAAGCTTCTAGAATGGTATATAATTGATGTATGGATTGATTAATGGATATCTGTTTATTTTAGTTTTAATTCTGTTGGTTGATGTATATTTTTATTGGTTTTGAATTATTATTGGATTTATTGAATTGCTGCAAAATTTATTTTAATGCTTCACCGCCACTTGTCTTTTTTTAAAAAAAACACTAAATGCTTAACATTTGTAGTAATGGATATAATATCTTAGAGCAACACTATAATTTAAAAATAATAAAGTCAATTACAGGTAGTCTTCAACTTACAACTGTTCATTTTGTGACCATTTGAAGTTACAACAGCACTGGAAAAGGTAACGTATGACCATATTTTTCACAGGACAGTTGCGGCATTCACATGGTCACATGATCAAAGTTCAGATGCTTTGCAACTGACCCATAATTATTATGGTTGCAGTGTCCCGGGGTCATGTGATCATCTTTTGTGACCTTCTGATAAACAATGGGGAAGACAGATTCAATTAACAACCATGTTACTGATTTAACAACTGCAGCGATTCACTTAACAATTGCGGCAAGCAAGGTTGTAAAAATGGGGCAAAATTCACTTAACAAAGGTATCACTTAGCAACAGAAACGTTGGGCTCAATTGTCGTAAGTCGAGGACTAGCTATACAAGCTGAAACGCACCAAAACAGTGTCAAAATTATTGTAAATTGTATCATTTTAGGGAGGTCATTTCAGAATTAGTCCTGTTTTGAAAGGAATTTAAAAATAAAGCTTAGTGTACTGATTAGCGTTGGAACAAGTCTTTGGGGGGTGTCTTGTTCACATGCTTTTAGAGTAGTTCCTTTCCCTAAAAAGTATGATAGCAAATGTTTTTCTAGGTTCTAAAAAAGCAATTTATTTAAAGACTTATCTAGCAGTTTTCATTACTGATCCCAGGACAATTCATCACAGACCAATGAAATGATTCCTGGAATAAAGAAAAGACCAAACCCTCAGCAACACTTTGAAATATTTTGTATTCCGATTGCAAAACAACCAAAGTATGTTTAAATAATGTCATGTAAAAAAAATGGAATTGGCTGTGGCCCAAATTCTTTCATTTGTGACTAAGAATGTAGTTTCAAAAATGTTGATTGCACCATGTCCTGGAAGAAGTATGAGTCTCCCCCCCCAAGTTACAGGAATAAATTGGTTGAGAATAAGATTCTAAGATTATTGTGTTTTAAAATGTGTTAATATTCTTAAAACAATTTTAAAGTCTTAAAGTCTGTACATTGCACTGATTTGTAGGTTATTTAATAACTGATTGTTGAATTAATGGCTATTCTACACCATTGTTACACTGCTACCTACCAATCTCTAAGCTTTCAGGAAAATATGCTAGTGTAAATATTGTGGCCCTCCTAATCTGCCAAAATAGTGTTCTTAAACACTTGTCACATAGCAAACTGAGAAGCAGGAGAACTGGATTTGCTTGGCTTCATTTTCCCTCCCATTTCCTCAGTGGGCAAAAAACCACCCACTATTGCCCCAGTTTAGGATATGGTTGGGTGAATGTAGATGAGTCTTAAAACAAGAGGTTTATCCATCTGTCAGATTGCCTGACTAATAGATTGCAAGTGCAAAGGGGTACATGAGGTGGAATAGGAGGGAATGCTCCCACTGGTCCTACTCAGTGCAGCCCCTCACTTGTCCCTCTCAGTTGAGCTATTGCTGAAGAACGCTAAACTCATGTCAAAAACAATCCAGCTGACAGGTTACAGGTGATGAGTATGGGGTGAAATGGATGGTAACAATAACAATCATGCTCCATTGTTGACTAATGCTGTAAGTAAGAGAATTGTGAATTATCATACAGTTAATGTCTGCCTAGTCACCAGTGCCAAATTTGAATTAGAGTGGGCAAGATGGTATCACCTTCTCTATACAAGCCCCTTGTTGGTAGAAGCAGCAAAACAATGGCTATAGAACTAACAGCAGTTGAAAAAAGCAGCTCTTTCTCATGGTTTAAATCAACTTTCTCTGCAGCTTAGAAATGAAATGCTGCTTAGAAAACAAGTCTAGCACACTTTCCAAAAAGTACGAAACCCCGTGTTTGTAGTCAGGCATTAAGCAGGCAGATATCTCTGCAGTGGCAAGTGCCTAATCTCTCCTGTAGACCAAGCCAACATGACCACAGAGAGCAGCTCCCAGCAATGGAAAGTGGAAGGAACTTGTTTGCAGCAGCGTAAAGTAGCCAGTGGGAGTTAGGTTAACCTTGGAGTGGCTCAGCATCATTAGTGTAATACAGTATTTCTCACCTTGGCATGCTGGCTGGGGAATTCTGGGAATTGAAGTTCACACATCTTAAAAGTTATCAAGTTTAAGAAACTCAAGTGTACCAGATTGTATTCATACCTAAAATTATATTTAAAAATATGAAATGCTTCCTTTTTAAGAACTGGAGCCACAAAGGAAAATCTTAAGTTGCCCAACTATAGCATGGGGTCAGGATAGCTGAGGAGCCATCTCACTCCATTGGCTCCCCCATTGGCTTCCCCGTTTGTTCCAGCGTAAAGGGCCTATTTTGGATCCCATCTGCCAAAGAATTTTGATTGGCAGGGTCCAGGAGAAGAGCATTTTCTGCTGTGCCCCCCCACTCTGTGGAATATTCTCCCATTGGAAGTGAGGTCCACTCCCATATTCCTGGCCTTCTGGAAGAGCCTGAAAACCTGGCTCTGCTGCTGGGCTTGGGGCCCTAACAGAGGCCTGCTACGTAGGGGTTCACTGACCATGTAGAAAAGATCCCCACTCCCAGACAGCCCATCATCTATGTTTTTAGCTTTTCTATTTAATTCCTCTAATTTAAATTGTCTTGCAGACTTTGTAACTTTTTATTATATTGTAAACCAGACATATCAAACTCGCGACGTCACGTGAAGTCATGCAACGTATCGGAGCTTTTTTGCCATTGCCGGCAATGGGGTGGGCACGGCTGCGGTATGATGAAACCGGCCCGTGGGCCGGCAGTTTGACACCCCTGTTGTAAACCATCAAGAG
>NW_015388675.1:50532-77636 GCF_001527695.2 Protobothrops mucrosquamatus | reverse complement strand
CCCTGGTCACGGCCGCCAACTGGTCATCCAGTGTCAGCCGTGAATCCAGGAGAACGCCCAAGTTGCGAACCCGATCCGAGGGGGCCAAAGTTTCGCCCCCTATAGTCAGCGATGGCGTCAGTTGACTATGCCGAGGCGCTGGTAGCCACAGCCACTCGGTCTTGGACGGGTTGAGCCTGAGTCTGTTCCTCCCCATCCATCAAAAGCAAGCAACAGTCGCCAGCAAATGATGCCTCTCTCCTTTTGCCAAGACAGCTCTCGATGAGAGACGTCGGTCTCCATATGAAATAGTTTGCATGCTAAGCCTCTCCTGGAGTGATTATTCATCTCACGCTGCCGCTCGTTCCCTCTAAGTCTGAATCCTCACGTTCAAGTCCGGCTTGGCGGAATCGCCCGCTAGGGGTCACTGCTGTCCTTGCACAGTTAACGCCTCCTCCCCTGCCGGCGCTGCTAAGGCAGGGAAGGTGAAAGGTTGGCGGGAGCAAAAAAGGCGGAGGGAGACAAAAACGCCGGTTGGGCAGCCCAGTCTCAAGCCGGCACCGCGGAGGGGGTGTCAGAGGCAGAGTCCTCCCGGGAGCAAGTCCGACTCCTCAGCCGCCAAGGAAGCGGCGCGCCGGCAGCTTGAGCGGAGGCGTTGCTCGCCTTGACGGGAGCGCGCGGGAGCCGCGGGCTGCCTCTGGGCTGGGGCCAGGAAAGCGACCGGCAAGTCCGCCCAGCACCCTCCTGGGCCATGCTGGCAAAGGCGGACCGAGAAGACGAGCCTCATCCGAGGAGGAGGAAGAGAAGGTCGGGCAAGGAGACGGCGCTGACATCTCGCACGCTCAGCTCCTCCGGCCGGGAGAGAAACTAAGCAACTGGAGCCGCCCCGGGGCAGGTGGCGTTTTGTGACTGCTGCGCCTGGGGCTCGCTCCGCTTTTCGCGGGGGAACTTTGCCGGCAAGAGTTGGGCTACGAGAGGAATCCTGAATTCTTGGCTGTTTCCCCGACGGGAATACCCTACTCGCGGGGCGTGGACAAAGGCCAGGAGAAAAACGGCAATAAGAGCCATACGGTGTGTCTCTGCCGCCGCCGCCGCCGCCTTCCCCGGATTTCAGCGCCGCGGAGAGAAGGGCGTGTGTGTCCGAGTAGACGGGCTGCGTCTGGCTAGAAAGCGCAAGCTGGTTGTGCTTTAGCCACAGCGGTGAACGGGGTCCGTACCTGCCAGCCCGCCTCTTCACGCCCTAGCAGCAGGAGGAGGAGCAGCTGCTTGGTTTGGCTTCCCCCCCCCCTCCTCCAGGTAACCCCCGTATTCCCCGATTTTGGATAGGAAAAGGCGGAGGTTGGGGGTGTGCGCGCTGAAGGCGGGGCGGTTTCCCTTCTGCCCGGATCCTTCCTTTTCTCTCGCCGTACAAAAGAGCAATCCCCGAGGGAGGGTGGGAAAGGGAGGGGAACGTGGGTAATTATTAATCCCAGGGACTCGGCTTGGAGGAGCTGCGCTGGAGCGCCCGGCGTTGTGTAGCAGAGGAAGAACTGGAGCTTCCCGGCCGGAATGCTTTTCTTAAGTTCTTTTTTGCGCTGGAGGCTCGGCCCCTAGTAGGCCTTGAAGGATGACCTGCTTCTCTTGCGGTTTGCCTTATGTTGGGATCCAGAGGGAGCTTGCTCACTCCCCATTTATCCCCGGCACCCGTGTGCTTCAGAGGCCGAGGGATTCTTCGAGCTGAACTGTGAACAAAGAAGCCCATAGGGCTAAAGGAGCGTGTAAAACTTTGCAATGGATTTACCTCTGACAACTTTATTCTTTTGATTTCGCTCTTTGCAGCTCGGCAATGAATGTATAGATATAATTCCCCCCCCCTCACTTACAAGGTGGTAAGGATTTGGGTTTTTTTCCTTTTTTTTTTTTCTTTTTGCAGGATGCCCGATGAAGATTTAACCTTTGGTGTAAGCCACCCTTTTTAGTAACGCGTTGAAGACAAAAGACAAGCCTGCTTTTCTTCTCCACCTTTGGCCTGAGAGAAATAAAAAAATTGCCTATCAGAACGGAGTTATTTGGTTTCCCCCTTGAAGTTACATTCATCTCTTTTTTTTATCATTTGCACTCTGACATCAAGACACTGGAGCAGCCATGGGCTGCTTCTGTGCAGTGCCTGAGGAATTTTATTGTGAAGTTCTACTTCTGGATGAATCCAAATTAACCTTAACCACACAGCACCAAGGGATAAAGGTAAGTGCTGCCTGTTCTATTTTTATTAGGTTACCTTTGTCAGTAGTGCTTGAAATGCTTTGTCTAGTGCTAAGCAATAGGGGGCAAATCCACATGGAAACCCATTTCTGAGAGAGTGCTTATCAAAACAAAGTGGTTTCTAATTACAGGGATATGGCCATGTCAAGTGGCATTTAACTTTACATCACATTCCATGACCCAGGAGAGAATTGTAATGATAACAAACAAGAAACAGATGAAAGTGTTAAAAATGAGGGTGGATTTGCTGCTTTCCTTAAAACATGTATTGTGTATAAACTACTAAACCCTGCAGCAAGGGAAGAAATTCTCAAATTTTAGTAACTCTCAATTGTATAAAGTTGTATATTAAAACACTTTTTTCCCAGATGGCTTATTTTCTTTAGATAGTTTACCTCGTGTTATAATGTTCACTAATTGTCAAATCCATGGCAGCTAGATATCCTTGCTTTATGTTTATATAAAACTAGCTCTTTTTTTAAAAAAAAATGCATACATCCGCAAAGATACGTCAAAACTAATAAAATTATACTTAGGGCTTGCATAAGATACATGCTTATCAATGGTAGTTAATATTAATCAGTACTTGCTGATTAGCTTTTAGGTTCAAGAATTTTGATCCAGATTATTTTTAAGTATAATTTTATTCTGGCTGACTTCCAAAAGAGCCTCATTTATTTCCCATAAGTTTTAACTATCCAGTAAGGTCAGTGGAATAAGGGTGCTTAATTTCCCTTTGAAATATCTCTCAGTCAACAAAACGGTAAAATGCTATTGCAACTGAAATGCTTCCAAATAATCCATTGTTTTTTTTATTAGTGCTAAATTGGGGGGGGGGGGAGGACACTAGCTTTCAACATTCCCTCTAAGGCAATAAGCCACTTTCCCTCATTAGAAAGGAAGAATTTATATATAAATATTTTAGTAAATTTTTGAATTCCAGTTTTGCACAGATATAAATGATAGAGCAATGAGTTTTCTGTCTGAATATGAAGTGCAGGTTTTAAACTTAAAAAAACATTTCTGCAGAAAATTAGAATTTAAACAGGGCTTTCTTTTGAATGAGAAAAAATGGATCGTTCTGGAAGAGCTTTAAATATATAGGAATCTATGTCTTCCTTTGGCTGTTATAATGTATAATATATTATAAGCTTTGTATATCAAACTTGAGAATAACAAATGGATCACACATTTATATCAGTGATGACTATGTATATTTGTCCTTAGAAAATAAAACTCTGAAAGTCTATAAGAAAAATGTCAAAAATCCACAGTAAGCAGAAATGTATCACAGTATCTGTAGGAAAATATACTTGTAAGGCATTTATTTAATAATTTACTTGAAAACTTAATCATGGGTATTATTATCCTGTCTGAAGTTGACATAACTGAGTTTTTAAAAGGTGGAATAATTTGCAATCCTATATTCCTGGAAAATTATTCTCACTAAATCTGAGGGAAATATTATGTTTTATATACATATGGAGTAGAAAATAATATTAGACTGACTTGCCAGTTATATGGATGCTATGAGAATTAGTAGTATAATTACATTTAAGGCAGTGGTGGGATTCAAATATGTGAACAATTGGTTCTCTGTGTGGATGCCTCTTCCGGAAGTCCATTCTGGGCCTGGGCAACAAAAAATTAGCTACTGTTCTGCCGAAGTGGTGCGAACCGGCTGAATCCCACCACTGATTTAAGGATATAGCTAAGATAATTTCAGTGCACAATGAAACGTGACTTTTCAACTAATACGTTTGCAAACATGGACTTTTAAATATAATTGTCCAAGGAATCAAACTTGATGGGAAAACTGAGATTGCCACTTTGTAGTATAACTGAAATAAATGGAACTAAAGTACATAATAAGCAATAATTGTGTAAACTTCAGAATGTTTATATCTTACGGGCTTCATTGAAATTTAATCACAGGTCAGTATGCAGGGATTTAAATGAACTTTATATGTGATAATTGCCATTAAATTAAAGGAATTTATTTTTAAGCATTCTGAAGTTTGGTGAAAAAATTCTCTGGAAATTTTTTTTTGATAATTAAGTATGCTACTGGTTGAGGCACCAAGCTAGAAAGTGGGAGACTGTGAGTTTAAGTCCTGCCTTAGCCATGAATATCAGATAGGTTTGGGCCAATCCCTCTCTCAGGCCAACCCACCTCACAGGATTGTTGTGTGGAAAATAGGAAGGTGTGTTGTATATGTTCGCTGCCTTGAGTTACTTGTAAAAATAATAAAGGTGGGTTATAAATAAATAAATCTGATGAGCAATTCTTTGCAAGTTCAACAGAATAACTCATAGAAGATATTTTATTTTTTTAATAAATGTGCAAAGACATTCCTATAGTATAGCTAATACCTTTTGTTACGATTACTTTTTATTAAATATAAAAATATAAATAATTACAGGATAATTGTGAAAACCAAATTAGATAGGCTGTATAAAATAACCTTTTAAATAGTCTTGCACATTTTATTTTTGTTTGTATTTTGATTATAATGGCTATTAGAGCTGATCAGTGTTTTTTAGGTTCAGTTCCAAAAAGGTGCTTTGGAATGCATATGAATGTGACTGGAATACCTGTTTGAAACGCTTTAAAGCAGCTGCATTGTTTTTCCAGGATTTCATGGCTGCTCTGCCTTGTGATCTAGGGAATATGCTGCCATGTTAAAAAGTTGAAAACTGTTGCTATGCTTATGACCCACATACTTCAAACAACTTTTCAGAATTGAATCCAAAGTTTTGCAGTCTTAAGGACCATACCGTAATAAAACTATTAAAGGGGATCTACATGAGAGAAATTTAGAAGAATGCAATTGTTTGTTTTTAATCTATATCTGATGTTAAATTTAATGAACATGTCATCCTAAAATCTCAGAATACAAATAACTTTACAGTATATTACAAATCTGAGAGGAGAAAATTTTAACTTTTGTACATTACAAATTGTTCATAAGTTGATTATTAATTGCAGGGATATTTCTATTCTGTTACAACATTTTTCTTTGTCTAAATCTTATATTTGCAAGTAATAATTCCATCAATTCATTATAGAAACAGTTTATTTCAAACTGGTTTACTTTGTTTAATGTTAGAATATCTCTGAAGGTTTAATGTCCATAATTCTAGTTAGGAGCTGTTATGTGAATCTTTAATGCCTAATTGGAGATAAAGTAATTAATCCATTTTATATAGCCCTTCGAACAGACTGTGGAATCCATGCCATTTTGGATCTTTAACTTGCGTCTATATTGTTGGTAAGCAGGAATTATAAGAAATGCAGTTAAAAATTCTATAGCACCAGAGCTTTTTCATCTTTGCCAATATTTCTGTCATGTCGATGATTCACCTCCTTTCCACTTTGGAATGTCTTAAAACAAATTATAGTTACTTGAATTCAAGTAATAAAAGGGTGTGATAACTGTAAGAAAAACATTTAGAACCACTGTGAATTCCTTAACTGAATGTGTAAGAGCATATATCTTAAGGAAAACTGTCATGCATGATGTAAATACTGTAGGTGCGTGTGTATAGGGCAGTGATGGCGAACCTTTTAGACATCGGGTGCCCAAAAACTGCCCCACTCCCCTGCCTCAACCCCCACCCGGCCGCAGGGCCACCTACCAACTCCACGGCCTGCCGCAAATCGGCCAGGCCGATTTGCGGCAGTGCCATGGCCACACCCTCTGCCCGCACCCTGAAGCATCATCGTGTGACGGGGTGCGAGGGCGGAGTCTTGTCCCTGCTGCCTGACTGCCATGTCCTTGGCTGTGCTGCTCCGCACGGGCCATGCCTAGGGGTGATTCTCCTCCACGGGGGCTGCTGGTGAGGAGGGGCCGCGGGGGGATGTGGGGCTGGGGTGACGGCGCGCGTGCCCACAGAGAGGGCTCTGCCGCCTCTGGCATGCGTGTCATAGGTTCGCCACCACTGGTATAGGGAAACAATGTGAATATGGGTCCTAATGATGCAAAATACAAATTGATGCTATGATGAGTTAAAGATATAATAATTTGTACTGCTGGATCAGGAAATTAGATAAAGACAATGTAGCTTGAAAGCAAGACATTCAGCATATAAAATTTAATGATTTTTTCTTAGTGACTCTCATGAATTGATTTAGTTGAATGCAACTATAACATCTTAGAAATTAATTGGCTATGTTTGATTCACCTTAAATGTCTTCAAGGAGTAGAGAAACAAACAACAGAATGGTGTACAGACTGATCATAAGTGTACAGAGTTAGAAATAAGGTCTGTAAGTTTCTTTAGTGCAGTCTAGACACTTGCCTTATATTTTTAATAAAGTAATCATGGATCCTTTTTTTCCGTTTGTTTTCTTTTGCCTTACCATTCTCTTTTGCCTTACCATAGACCCACAAACAGTATCTGGGAATAGATAACAGGATCTGTCCAGGAATGGATAAAAAAAGTAAAACTTCCTTTTGTGGAAAACTTTTTCTCTCGTTTGCATACATGTAAATGCATAATGACAATATATATTTCCACACTGCTAGAAAACATGTACAAATCTTTTTTGAGTGCTAATAAGACTTATATCATGATGATGATGATCCATTCAGTCAAATCCGATTCTTGGTGATTCTATGGGCTAGGTCTCTCCACATCTTCAGATCTTGCAATACTTTGAGTTTTTCTATGCTCTGGCTGGTGTCAGCTTTGATAGTGTCCAGCCACCATGTTCTTTGACGCCTGGTGTCCTTTTACTGCTAACTCTTTCAAACATAATTGCTTTCTCCCAGTGAATTCCCCTGTGTGACATGGTCAAAGTAAGTAATTTTGCTTTCTAGTGATAAGTCTGGTGTTATGCACTCCGGTACAATGATATATCAATATAATTGCTTATATCGATCAATGCAGACTTATATCAATGAGCCCATAAATGTATTAGCTTAATTAGCACCCAGATCCATAGTGCTACAGTTTTATGTAATATTGGCTGTGTTTTCAAGTTTTTCCACAATTTTGTCAATCAGGCTATCCATGATATACTCCACACAATTTTCTAGATTCATGTTGAATCTTAAATTAACTATCTGAACTGAGTTTCCATGTTCTAGTGTAAGAGGATGCTTATTTAGTATTTTATTCTGTTGTGTAAATACAGTAATTGAAACAGCTTCTATTTTGCAAGTATGAATGAGGCTTTGGCCTACTGATTGCCACAGAACTTTCTTCCTTTAGTTGAGTTTATAAGTTATGGTAGCTGTAATGAAATGAAAACATTTTGGATAGCATTCCAAAGATAGTGGAAGTATTTGAATTTACATATGGTTAGCTGATCATGATTCAATGTCTATATGATGTACTAAATTAATCATATGGAGACATTTATGCAATATACTGAGTCAGAGGGTCTCAACTTTTTTAGACATATTTAGTACATATTTATAACTTATAAAATGCTTATAATTGATGTGGCCAGTCACAGCATACTCATACTAAAAAGCAAGAAATTATTGTCATTTTCTAGGAATGCCTAGAAAATATGCCTATCTTGTAGAGTCTAAAACACAGGTCTCCAACCTTTCTCAGTTGGCGGATCAGAGGGAAAGCAAGGGGAAAGCATCTTACGTGCGTGCGCGCACACACAAACGGCACCGCAAGCACGCGTGACACAAACGAGGAGATGCTAGTGCCCACCTTAAAGTGCAGAATTAAATCTGAATCTAAAACCAGATTATATTTCAAACATACTATACAGGTACTTACAACCATTCCTTTACTGACCATTTGAAGTTACAATGGCACTGAAAAAAATGATTTATGATCATTTTTCACACCAAATTTACTGAACAACTGCAGTGTGATTCATTTAACAACTGAGGCAGGAAAAATTGTAATATGGGGTAAAACTCAATAACAAAAATTTTGGGTTCAATTGTGGTTGTGGGTCAAGGACTACTTGTGTAAAAACCTACTGTTTTCTCCCATCATATGTTATTAACAATAGTCTTGGGTTTGATAGTCTATTCAGATGTGCTATTTTAATTTATTCATTTACATCCTGCTATTTTATAAGCTGAAAGTGGCATGTATAGGAGTTATTCCTATTTTATTTATAACCTGAAATTGGAGGCTGGATTAATAATAGGCTGGATTAAATGAAAGACTTTGGTTGAAAGTCACTGAGTTCTATGTAATTTGAATGTTCTGTATAGCACAGGCTTCAAAATGCATCACTGGCAAGCCTCTCTTAGATGAAAACCTGAAATAGAGTCAATAACCCTAGTTAGTGTTGTATAGCATCTGTTTAGGTGCTTTTCTATCACAAAGCTAGGACATAATTTTAAATTTTATTGAAAAAATATCCAAGAGCAGCCAGCAGTGACACTGGAATTCATAGGGCAGATGGATACCATGGAAATACTAAGGATTTCATGTAGCAACTTAGTTTTTTCGGTGAGAAATGTAAAAAATGAAAGCATCTTATTCCATAACAATATATTGTAATAGAACATACGCTTTTATACAATTTATTATTAATATGGATATGCTTATGATGAAACTGAATTTTTAAATATATTTCTTTTTGAAGTATATACCATAAATTCTCTTCATATTTCTGATACTCATTTATAAAAAGCTAAAAGGCACAAAGATTTTGTAGAACTTTTCATAAATTAACCATTCTCTAAAATCTGCCATTATTTTACACAGATTACTAATTTTTGCTGCATCTTTACAGATGAGACCAACTATTTTGAATTCTCAAAGGAATTACTATGTAATGAATGAGTATTAAGTCATTTTATTTTCCCAGAGTGCATCTAACTAAATTAATGGAACTGGCATGACAACGCGGTAGAAATCCATTAATTTTTAAACGAAGTTACCTCCTGGCCAGTCTGAGGTTTGTACAATTGACAATCAGTTTATTATTGAATAGACTTAATTTCTGGCTTCTTAATGATTGCAGACAATACCGTATTTTAAATTTTAAATAATTTTCCTTTAACAGGCTTGATTTGGACATTTGTTATAGAAGTTGTAAATGTAAGATGGAACTGTGGGACTATTCACTTTACAATACAATATACTTGGATTTGACTCATAAAAATTACAAACTGTAGAGAAATTACCAAATGTAGCATTGTATTTGTAACAGTTGGGAAACAAATTTTATAATATTTTCTAGAGTGAAAAATGCCAAACCTATTTTGGTTTTCACTATCAGTAAATTGCCAATTCAATATTTGATTATCATTTGTTCCTTGCTTAATAGAAATCAGTATAATCTAGTAACGAACAGGCCAGAGATGTCAAAACTATGTAATCTGCATTTGGGATACTATGTTTAAAGCCAAAATATGTAGCTTGATTTTAAAATTGAGAAAGCAAAATTCATCAGCATATTACCTTATTTCATCCTATAGCCATGAGGCAACTGCAACAAAGGCTCTACTTTGAACCTCAGAAAGAAAAAACTAAGATTCCTACATTAGCTATAATTTTCAATTTTACTATTATATATTCTTTTAGTGAAGTAGATTCCATGAGTAGGATTGTTGAATGAGCGAATACCTGGATAAGGAAGTATAAAAAAAACAAATGGAATTGAAGATGAGAACACAAGATGTAGCATTCTGTGCCTCTTATTTTTAAAATTCCTCAATGGACTATTAACAAAACACTAAGTAAATATTCATGGCATTACATCAGCTCATCAACAGGAATATTCTTACAAGCCAGAACAATATGGGACCAAATTTGGAGTGGTGGGAGAAACCAAGAAAAAAAAGTTTGAATATGGGCAGAATTCATCTGGGTGCTGTGGTGGAAAAAAAGTCCAGAAAAAAACTTTCTCAATGCATCAGGGCAGGAAAAGTAGTTGGCTAGCAATTTGGAACGTTGCTGACCAATCTATTCTATGCCCCATCCTTCCTCACATGACCCAAAACAGCCTCGTACTTCCTAGTTCCTGTATGAATCAGCCATACAGATAAGCACCATGAGAGAATAGCAGAAGCACATAAATGGGCAGGATATGCTACAATGGGCACATTCTCCTGATTAGATCCACCCTTTCCTCCAAGAGAGGGAATGTATGCGCTTAACTCAGAAGCATGCATACATACACATGCATACATGCACAAATAACCCAAGATAATATGATGCACCCTGATTAAAGATGCATATGTGCACACAAGCACAGAGTATGTAACTTTTAACAAGGAAAATTAAGATATTTCTTTGGTGATTTTTATTAAAAGCACTAGGAAGAATTCATGCTGTTCCCTACCTTGAATTAAAGAAAGCAGAAGATGGGTGCCACAGTGCAGAGGTTTGTGTTCTTTTTGTATTAGTTACATGATTTATATATCTCTATCCTTTTTTCCCCCCTTCATGCTGTTCTTAGCTGCAGAAAGCAAAACATTAGCAATTTTTCAAAAGTCTATTTGCCTTCCAATATTTTTAAGGAAATGGTTTAGATTTTGATGTGAGGACAAAAGGTGATAAATCTGGTTCCATTATAATTTATATAGTTCTTCCCATTCCACAGCTACTCTTTTCAATTAAAAAAGTGCCACAGGGTCCTGCCACAGATTGCATGTACCTTGTTCCTTAGTATACAGTGGATTAGTATAAAGGAAAAGTCCAATGAAGTCACTTAACTTTTAGTAATTAACAAGGTTAATTTGTATGCATGCTTCCTTGATTTTATTTATTAAATTTAAAGAAAAACATGCTGAAAAGTTACCATTTCAGTCTGAGTATAGCCATATAATGCTGCCAAGTCAAATGCTGCTATTTAGTGAAATCTATCTTGATCTGCATCATTATTAAACACACCCAACCTTTCCTAAATATTTCTGAAACAGCAACTTACTTGGCTTCCTTCCTGACTGCTTTGTTGAACTTTGTTTCTGTTAATGTGTACCAAAAATTATGCTTTCAAACATAACAAGGATATTTCACTGCTGCTAGATCACAATCACATTCTTTTCATTGAATCTTGTGAAGAAGCCTTATTGAAATGCAAAACCATAAACCAATGTTGGTTTGATACATTGCACCTAATGCCATGCAAAATGTTTGAATGTCTAAGAAAAGTGTAATTGTTCTATATATATGTTTTATGGACAGCCCAGATATCTTTTGGCCTTCAATTTGCAAAGTTCATGCAAAGGCTTTCTTAATTAATTTTATTCTCCCCAACAAAAGAATTGAAAATGCTTGGGCCCTTTTTATTTATTTATTTATTTATTTATTTATTTATTTATTTATTTATTCATTCATTCATTCATTCATTCATTCATTCATTCCATTCCATTCCATTCCATTCCATTCCATTCCATTTCATTTATAGGCTGACCATTTTGCCGTCCAAAGAGACTTTGGGAGTCTAGAATATGTTTAACAGTTCTGTTAAATGTCCACAGGAGAAGGAATATCAATTAGAGATGGTTCTGTAAGAGGTGACATCAGTTTTAGCTATTATAAATATTTTGAAAAATAGGAATTGTGGGTTGCATTGTGTCCACAGTATTTTCCTATTTACCTTGTCAATCCTCTGCTAATTTTGGGTGGAGACAGTTAGGACAAGTCTTGAGTTGTTTCTCCACTTGTAGACCTACAAGTTTGACTCCTGTCGCTATTAGATGCATTTTCAACTTACTCATATACTCATACTGCGGTGCACACATTTTTGGGAAAAGCTGCATGCAGTATCCCAAAAACTGGAGGCAGCATTGTTCCAGAATCTAAAAATAAATAGTCAAAGTGTTCTCCTATACTTTTTTGGAATGGTATAGTCCTATTCAAAAGGCATTTACTTTCTTATTGAAAAACATACCTATGTTTTGCCTGGTTCTAATTTCAGCTTGCTTACCATCATCCAGCCCAACATTATGCAGGCACTGGCTAAATAAATTAACTTTTTCTTTGGGGATAATGTCTGAAGGAAGAAATGTTAACTAGGTTTAAAAATATATTTAGGGCAATCATATTTCCTTTGTTAGATATGCTGCAGGGGTTTCATACGGTAGACACTAGATTTCACTTAATACCGGACTGAGTACAGCTAAGGAATACTATTACTCCATCCCACACATAAACACTATACAGAAATTACAGGACTATTTTGCTTTGGAAAGTTCTGAGTTCAGAAGCAATTTATTGATTTCTCCATAGTAGAAGAACTTTATAATAATGGCCACTTAGCATTGAGTGATAAAGATTGTATTAAATTACACTTCTAGAATAAAGACTTTTGAGAAGAACTACTGAAGTATTAGTGGAGTGTTGGTTTGTTAATTTGGTATTAATTAATTAGATATCATTGGTTCTGCTTTGATTAAAAATCACTATTTTGATTTTATTGTAGCAAGATTATGTACATCTAGATCTTGAGATAATTCTCCTCCCAGAATAGATGTCTTGAACCTTGCAGTTCAAGGAAAAAGAAGCCAAAATCTGAGAGAGAGGGAGAGAGCACACAAGAGGGAGAAACCCCAGATATATGGATTCAGACATTTGACACTTATAAGATCATTGTGAAGAAAAACCAGTTCTGATTGCTAAGAGTCGACATTTATTTGGGAGCATGTAATCAATCAGTCAAATCAATCAGTCAGTTACTAGCCTGACATACTCCTTGTTGATAATTCTTATAAAATTATCTTGTGTTTGGCTGTAGGAAGTTTAGAAAAATTTGTGACAAATATCTTGTCTTTGTCATAGGTTAAAAGAAAAAGAAAAAAAAAGCCCTTCTGGATTGTAGTCAGTACATATAGTCCTTGAGTTATGTCATGGAACCACATCACTTAGTGATGACAATCCAGGTTGTCTTAAACTCAAAGTACTGTATTATTAGGTGGGAAGTGGAGGGAATCTTAGGATAGGAGCACAGGGGTGCTGCAAGGGAGTGGGGAAGACCCAGTGTAGGCCATGTATGAGTTGGAGTACTGCAGTACAGTATAAACTTAGGAAAGCCACGGAAAGTGTGTGTGTGTGTGTATGGGTGGAGGATGTATGCGAGCGTAGGAAGTCTATGGAAAGGGAGTGGGATGTATGTGTAAGCAAGCTGGGGAAAGAGGATGCAGGGCATGTGTAAGCAGGGAAGCTGGGAAAAGGGTACGAGGTCTGTAAGCAGAGGGAAGCTTAGGGAAAGACATGTTGGGGTATGCAAACTCTGAGCAAAAACATGCTGGAGAAGTAAGGCATTTATGGATGTGTGTCTACGTACAAGTGCAGGGAGGCTCAGGGAAACACAGCGCTACTGGGTGTGTGCAATTGTGAGAACGCAAGAAGGCCCAAGAAATGAGGGCACTGGTGAGCGAGCAAAGGAGGATGAAGGGCGCAGTGCATGTGAGCAGAGAAAGGCTGGTTGGGAGGCTTACCCATTATACCCCCAGTTTGGGGGAAGTTAGAGAATGTCAGCAGTGGCAATCGTGTGACTGTAGGACATTGCAGCTGGTCATAAGGGTGAGCTGGTTGCCATCACCCAAATTTTGTTCACATAACCATGGGGATGCCGCAACAGCCAGGACTTCGAGGACTGGTCTAAAGTCCATTCAGTGCCATTGTAACTTCAAATAATCATTAAATTAAGGATTGTAACTCGAGGACTACTTACATAGTGTTTTGAGATGGTATGTTCTACATTATATATATATGAGCCAATCAAAATAATAGACTGGATGACTGTTGAAAATTGATGGCTAACAGGTGAGCAGGCAAGTTACATTTTGTCAAACACAAAATAAATATATCTTTGGTTTTTTGCTTCTTTTTACTTGCATGAGCTAGAGGCAAAAATGGCATCTGAACTAATAGTCTGCATCTACTTGCCAGCAAGTGGGAATAATTTAATTATTTTGTGTTTTACTATGCTCAATGAGGATAGCAAAGTAAACAGAAATGCACATATTGGTAATATCTTTGCCCTTGATTACTTTAGCAGCTGATTTTTTGTAACATCCAAAATCCCTTTCTTATTCAAGGGAGATAATAGTGAAGTTTACAAGATTAGCATATTGAATGAATACAACAAATGGCTTTGATTGTGAAAACTTATTTTTTGCAAATAACTTTGCAATTAGTTCCCAAGTTTAATACCAGAGGCACATCATTTACAGGTAAGTATTTCTTTATCAGTGTCTATAGCAGCTAGTTGTCATTGCAGTTGTAAAAAATATTTCAAGTACTATTTTAATTAAGTTTATATTAAATATATTCATCTTAATTCTCACTTTAAAACATGGTTAAGCTGTGAATACTGTGGAGGTACTCTTTACTGTCAGAGAGTAAGGCTGGGAATTTTGCATTTTATACAGTTTTTATTTTTGAATGTCTTGATTGCTTTGAAAAATAATTGTCATTTTTTCTGTGAGGTGGCTGCTGAGAGTGCCATCCTTTGACTTATGGTTAAATAGAAGTCTTTCAAAATCTGCATTCCAGTGCCTGTATATATCAGCTTGGTTTAATTTTACAGGTTAGTTTAAAATTGTACTGTCATTGCTTGTTTAATTTCTCTTTAATTTAATGTTTATCTGCATAGAATTGAAGTAGAGACTATCAGAATTAATTTTCTGAGTTCTAAGCCACTACTGTATTTTCTCAAATTTACTTCTAGAGTTTTATAATTGGTTTGACACTTCTGACTGCTCAGCGGTATGAACAGAAATTATGCACTATAATTACGCCTTTGCTAATGTTTCTATTTCTTCCCTGATCACAGAATGCCTTACAAAGTCTCATAAACTAGCAAATTGGAGACATAACATGTTTAAATACTGTAATGGATTTTTCTCAAGAAATACATTCAAGTGCTGTTTTTCCTCTCTCTCATATTCTCACTTTTAAATTGCTTACAAATTATAGTAGTTTATTATCCTGTATTGTTTCTTAAGTTATCTTTAAGTTAAACAGTTGATTAATTCTTCAGTAAATTAGAAGCATAAAAAATTTAAGTTTTATCTTAAGTACCTATACCTATAAAATGCATTTTTAGATTATTAGTTGCTCATATTAGCTTCCTTCTGTTATTAAGTGGTTTATTTAACACCTGCTGATTGTTGCAATTTACAATGGAATAACAATTGCTAACAGGTAATTGCAATCCATAGTTACAGTTCGGGCTAATGTAGTAAATTCAGATGTCATTATATACGTTCATATTTTACATGGTCTTATATTAATGAAGCAGTTACTGTTTTTTCTAGTAAGATAGATATATCAGGCATATACTCACTTTGTTCTACTGAGAACTATAAAGTTTTCCACCCAGATTAGTGATAACAAAAGAATGTGTGAATCTCTGTCAATCAACTTGTGCGTTATAATAACAAACTTGCTGTGAACAATTTGAAAAGATATTTAATATACACTTTCTGTTTTGTGTTTTCACACGCTGAGATATAGGGACAAGTATCACCTGCAAACATTTCCTTTTGTCTACATATTAATTATTCTAGTATTACCTGAATTAACACTCAGGAAGTACACTTGGAAATATTATATGTATTTTTATTTTGTAATGCTATTTCTGATGTCATTACACTGCAAAATCATTTTTAGACATAGTCGTACTCTAAATTGAACTGCTAAATCAACAGTTTGGATAATTTGAGGCATATGGTGTTTCAAAGAACATTCTAGTATAAAACAAACCATGTGGTAAATTAAAAGTAGACATGTATAATGTTCACTTGTACTTTTATTCTTCTGTTTGTTCATATTCGGGCCTCAATATTAATTAGCAATATCACCTACTAAAATAATACATAGATTTCACTGGTTTATCTATTCAATTAGAAATATTATTATTTAATTAATAAAGTTTGCCACATACCTCAAGTTCTAATCTGCTTTGAGAAAATATATACTTGCCTAGAGCTTTTTATTAATTGATCCCAAGAGACTGTCGGTTTGAATATTGGAAAGTAATGCATTTTTCATTAGTAGTGTCTGTGCAGACAATGAATTCACAGAAATTAGGCTGACTTCACTGAATTGCAAACTTTTGAATGAGCATGAGATGGCAGTAAAGAGTTAGACCATTTTGTTTCTCTTTGCTGCCACCTGATGATCATTTAATTTTTGCATTCCAAATATGTAACACAAGTTAGGTAATATTTTAATTGTTGCTTAGAATAACATTGTGTATATTTGTCCAAAGACATTGTGTAATGCTACATTAAGTTAATTATATTAACACATATTTTTGCTGATGTTTATATAGTACATTATTTAAAATTTCTCTCTTATTTGCAAAGCATTTTTATATACCTCTGCTCAGTACATTATTCTTCAAGTATCATAACTGCATATCACAGAATTATTTTTCAAATTCTCTTCTCCCTGTGTTTTCACACAAACAGTTGTAAAATAGATAATTGCATGCATCGTATTGTTCACTACAGTAATATTTTATTTTCTTCAGAATTATCAGATGCTTGGACTGCCTACACTTTTAATTTATTTATTCTTTATTTTAAAATATTTATATGGTTATCCATCTTAAAACAACAATAAAACTATAAAAATAATAAAAACTAAAAACCCAGTATCCCCCAGGTATCCCAACAACTCTCTACGGTTTCCACTACTCTACTCCGGTGGCTGGGTAAAGAACCGGGTTTTAATAGCCATCTGGAAGACAAAGAGAATGGAGGCTGCTGGGTCACCAAAGGGAGGCTTTTCTATAGGGTAGGAGCAGCCAATTTTCAGGGGAATCATGGCAAATTGAAGATGTCTCCATGTAAGAGAAGCCAACGACTGTGGCAAAGACCGAAGAACCAGTAAGTAAACTGCTTCTTTAGAACTTCTCTGGATAAGGAAAGGCAGGAGATTGTCCACATCTGCTTTGGATGACTGTTCCTTGGGAGGAGACTGCAGGACAGACGTTTTCTGCAGATCTGAATGCCAGAAGATAAAGAAATTAGTTATTTTGCTTGCAGCAGTGGTGGAGATATTTTAAAGGACACTAAGTTTGCAAGCCTCATTTTCTAATCACTTTTGGAAATTGTCTTTAACCATCTGAAAGCTATAAGAGACCTTTAACATGACAAATTTGTAAATTTGCCAAGTGAATTTAGTTTCAACTCTGAACAAAAGAAAAATTGCAAGCTTAAGAATTTAAACAATTTGAAATAAGCAGCAACAAGCTAAATAAGATTTTGATCTAAGAAATAGATTAAGGGTCCAATTAAATTTTGAATATTGACTTTTACTGTAAAATTTTGGAAGGAACCATACAATATCAATAGCTTCTCCTAGGAATCAGAGTTATTTTAGTTATTTTGGTTCATAACAAAGATAAGTGACTATGATTTTAGAAATTTGATACTAAAGGGAATAGAAGATTCTAAGTAGAAGGAAAAAAATACAAAGTTTAGGTGTCAGTTAACCTGGACTTAGAAAGTGACACAAGACATCATAACATTGGAAATATTAAAAGAGATCATTGAAAAAAATGGAGGCAGAAATTAGTACCTATAATATCAATAGTGGCAATAATGATGTCTGTTTCTATGGATAGATTATATGCAAAATATATCAATGAGCAAATTACAGATGTGGAGCATTTTTTGTCTGACAAAGTACCAAAAGGGGAACTCCAAAGACAGACCAACAGAATTATTTGTAAAAAGGTGCTTTATTGGATATACAAAAGGGAATGGCTGAAGTTTTAAAAATTAAACAGGAAATATAAATAAACGAAGAGAATGACCTGTGCATGCTTCTAAAATTATTCAAGAGAGGTGATGTGGCACACATGAGCACACTGCTGTTTTGAAACAGCTGCCTCCTTTTTTCAGGTATTACCATATATAAGCCTGTAAATTGACATAGATGCTTTAAAGAATGATATTACAGCAGTTTTTTCTATGAGTTAACTTCCGAAGTCTGAAAAAAGTGTTAGCTGCTTTAAAGTGTCATGTTTGCAGCGTTGGAAAATATTATTTTCAAATAGTTTTAAATCATGCACTGCTATATAAATCAGGTCTTGCAGATTTGAAAATTATTTTCATCTTGAGATTGTCAAAGGATCACTTTTATATAGAAGGTTAAAAAACAAAAACCCTAGAACCACAAAGCTAGTGAGAGATCCCAGAAGAATTTCTGTCTAGTTCAATAAATAGGCCAATAATATAGTCCAAAGCATAGCCATATGAATAGGCTGATGGATAGCCATGGGAGAAGAAAAACCAATTGCTTATATAAATAGGAAAAAACCAAATAAATTATATTTTAGTATCAATAATGTATGATGTCAACAATAGAAAGGAGAAAATGTTTGAGCATATAGATACACATGATATGAAAGGATTATATTAGAGGTATGGTGTTGAGCGTGTCTTATATGTTTTGTTATTGTAAATCCATATTCCCTCTTGGAAGTAGAAACAGCTCTAACACAGCAGGAGATACTACCCTACCATATGTATAATAGACATGAGAAATCTATTTGTTTTGTTAATCTGATTCTAATCATAAATATATTTCAGACAAATGCGTATTTGTATTGTCTTTGCTAACAACTTTAAATAATCTCTATAAGGTTAAACATGTAACTCACTAATCTCTATAAGTTTTGTTTATAAGTTTAAACATGTAACTCGTTAATTAAGTTCTACCTGTTTGTCTTGGTAAATATTTGCAGAAGCATCCAGTTTTAAATTAAATCTATTTGCTTGAACATGTATTCTTCAAATTGAGATCTGTTTAGTTACTGGCCTTAGAATCAAACTTTGATGTTGCTTTTTTAAAGATTTCCCTGTGGTATATGATATTGATTGCCAAAAAGCAGAAAGCTTCAGCAAAATTATTATTAATTTTAGTAAGATGGGAATTCAATGAATAATAGAACACAAAAATATGTTTTTTTTCCTTAGTATGCTTCTGAGATCTTTTAAAGCATCATGAGAATGAGGAGCCTGCCATTCTCCAAAGACCCACCCCCATTCTCATGACACCTAGAGAAGACCTCAGAAGCTTTGTGAAATATTGTGAAAACAAAGCATCACTTTTTGGAGAATAAACGGCTCATGCAATTTGAAGAATGGCATAATTGGTCTTGGGAAGAAGGGTTGCCATGATTAGCAGTTGCCTGCATTACAGATATATTACAGTGAAACTGGGCATGCCTCACCAGCAGCAGGAGGAAAATAACCAGGGTCAGCTGGGCTGACGGAGTGCAGAGCAGTGAGGGTAGCTTAGTTGAGCTGCGCTGCACCACACTGCACCACACTACTAGGCTTTAGCTTCCTACCACACTGTTGGGGCTTCCTGGGCATTTGGCACTTGCCAGAGTGCAGGAACAGTGGCCCGAGCTGGGACAGTGGAGGCTTTCAGGGATGGTTGTGGCTTTGCACTGCACTGCAGCTCAGGAGCTTAAGTGTATTCTTTCCCCGACCTCCCTGTGCTTGCATTGCAGCACCCCCCCCACTCGCATGTGGTCTAGGCTGGGCCTTTTCAACCACACACACGCACACACACACACATGCATCCCTGCAATTCCTTTCACTTAATGATTCACACATCTGGAGTTACAATGGCAACTAGGACTTTTGGGATTGTGGTTGCTAAGCGAAATGATCACATGATATCTCACTTTACGACCATGGTGATAGAAATTCCAATGCCAATTGTGGTTGTAAGTTGAATAATGCCTGTATTGATAAAATGGTTGCAAATGTAACAAAGGATAGATATGAGCAATGTATGCATTCTTAATTCCGATTAAGAGAATGAATGAGTCTTTAAAACACTAAAAAGGAATTCAGGGCTTTTTTTTTGTCATAGAACGCCCAGAACGGAGTTCCGGCACCTTTTTTGGATGAAACCTTGTAGGGTAGGCAAGGCGGGTTGTATGACATGTGTGAGTTCTGGCACCTTTTTTTTTTTTTTTACAAAAAAGGCACTGAAGGAATTACTATTGCATTGACAGAATCACCTGCTATAATCCCACATTATACTTTCAAAGGGAGGTTGCACTTACTATACAATTGGTGATGATGCTGGCTTAAATTGACTTGGAGTGGGCAGCTTTCCTAGTAATTGGATGACAGATAACTTTTGGAATAATTGGCTTTTGAATGTTTGGAGGATTTAGTGATACTCTGCCGTTGGCACAGGGAAAGAAGAGTATGATCACATCACTGGTGAATGATTTGTAAATTCTACTCAAGTATTTTAATTAGTGACTCAGTTTAGAAGATAAATCACTGAGGAATTATAATTTGCAAAAGCAGTTGAAATTAGAATATCAGGTGGTCTTTTAATTTTTTTTCTTGGGTAAATATTTCTGTTTCTGACATCAGAAATTCAGCAATAGAATTTTCCTTTCCACTCAGTATATACGTGCCACAAAAGTTTCACACTGACTTTATAATTGCCTAGTATCAGCCGGTTAAAAATGTAAAAGTGCTGTCAGGAAACACATTTGGTTGCTTTAATATTTTAGAGATTGCCATATTTTCTAAATATTCAAATACTTACCCTAGCAAGCTTGTTTTACAGATTTTTTTCCATTTTCTTTTCAAAATATTTTAAGTATTTTGCCATATTTTAATGAACCATTTTACTCCTGTCAAACGAAAAATAAGTCTCTTTTCTGAAGGTTCTAGCTGTTATTTTATGAAGCTGGTAGAAACCTGCCTTTCTGGTTTTGACTGCTGCTGCATTATAAAGCACAAATTTATGACTCATTTTGAACAATTCTTTTTTTTGCTGTTGCTGATTTTTCAAATCTTTCCTAATCAGAATGTAAGCCTCTACCAGATTTAAGTATAAAGTCAACTCTTTAAATTTTAGAAATATTCCTAGTCCAGATTGGTTATTCGCTGTTTTTACCCTCTCCCTCTGATGGAGTTTTCTACCCAAATTGTGTGTAATGATCAGGATTGCACTCTGTTTAGAAGCAGGATGCCACATTGTTCCTCAGTTTTGCTTCTGGTTCAGCTTTCAACAAAGCAGGGCACTCTCAAAAATCTATACAGCCGTGTTATGCAGTCAATGACCTTGTTTATATAATTTGTTTAACTCAGTCAAAGGGGGGGGGGCATTAATGTGTCATGTGAACACTTGACTGCAGTGATAGAGTGCAAAGATTAGTAGAGATTTCATTGGTCAATCATGTTCAGACAAAGTTAGTGGCGCTTGAGGCTTTTCTCTTCCTACTGCTCAAAGATAAGTGGATAGTGCCACAAAATTAGGGTTTCTCTAGACACAATAGCTCTATTCTGTACCCATCACACACAGCCAAAGAAAGTGGAGCAGGAGCAGAAAATGTTGGGGATAGGTATACTGTTGAATCCCATTGGGCCACTAGTGATTTGCATATATTTTTTCTCTGATTCTAAAAATAATTAGAGGAAATGGCAGTTCCCCATCCTTTTGTAGGGACTGGGAAGATACCTAAAGCAAGTACTGTCTGCTTGAGTCCATCATTCCTGATCATGCTGGTAGAGCAGTGTTCAGTCTGTTACTTGGAGAAATGGATGACTGAGTCAGTAGTGTTGTTCAACCAGTCTTGATAGGACTTTTGCAGAAGGAAAAGAACACACCTACGCAAATGCACAAACATGCTAATTACATCATTATATGGTTCTTGCTATCCACTTTCTATGCTTGCTGGGGATTCTAAGAAGTTATAGCCATCAGAGTGCTCTACCTTATATGTTCAAACATGTGCCCTACTCTTTTATGAGTAATGCAAATTATAACAGTCTTAACCCTGGGTGGAAAAAGCTCTGATACTGGTTGAATATGCTTTGCATTACAATGTCGACATGATAGTCATCACGACTCATTTCTGGAGTAGCTTAATTTCATGTAAGAATTTCACTGATTTCTGTAAGATGCAGATCAAGTGAGAGGTTCTGAATACCAACAGAAACATTGAAAGTATAGGATACTAATGTGGATTGTATATGAAAAGTATCTGTAGCAGTTATTATATTTGCAGCAGCAACCAAAAAAGCTAATACAATCCTAAGTTGTATAAACAGAGGCATAGAATCAAGATCACACTAAGTACTAGTACCACTTTATAAAGCCCTAGTAAGACCACACCTCGAATACTGCAGCCAATTTTGGTCACCATATCACAAAAAAGATGTTGAGAGTCTGGAAAAAATTCAGAGAAGAGCAACTAAGATGATCAAAGGCCTGGAGACCAAAATGTACGAAGAACGGCTGCAGGACTTGGGATTGGCTAGTCTAAAGAAAAGAAGAAATAGAGGAGACATGATAGCAGTATTCCAGTATCTGAGGGACTGCCACAAAGAAGAGGGGGTCAGGTTGTTCACCAGAGCACCAGAGGGAAGGACGAGAAACAATGGTTGGAAGCTGATCAAAGAGAGAAGCAACTTGATTGTATTGTTTAACAATTAGGTTGTTAATTTGTTTATTATTATTTTTAATTTTAATTTGTTTAAATGTATGTTAAAGGGGAGTTAAAGTGCGTTATGGACTTGGTTACTTAAATAGTTGGTTAATGTTAGTTAGATTATGATTATTATATTTGTAACCCTGTGTTCAGCTTTGGGAAGTGGGGGAGGGGGAGGGGGGCTTGGGGGGGTATGGGGGTTTATATTGTAATTTTTTATAAAACTTTTAATAAAAAAAAAAAGAGAGAGAAGCAACTTGGAACTAAGGAGAAACTTCCTGACAGTGAGGACAATCAACCAGTGCAACAGCTTGCCCCCAGAAATCGTGGGCGCTCCATCAGTGGAAGTTTTTAAAAAGAGACTGGACAATGACCTGTCTGAGATGGTATAGATCCTCCTGCTTGAGCAGAGCTGGACTAGAAGACCACCAAGGTCCCTTCCAGCTCTATTCTATTCTAGTGCACTTCACTCCTCCCTCAGGTTGTGCGTGGTGACAGCTCCTGGTTGTTTTGCTGGCAGCCCTTCCCTAAAAAGAATCTCACTAGCCCATGGGAAGATTGGCCACGCCAAAAGCCAAAGCCGCAATGGATCAATGTGGGAGAGGTCCTCAGTACCCAGAATCAGGTTCCTCCTTCCTCTAGGACAGTGTTGGCGAACCTTTTAGAGACTGAGTGCCCAAACTGCATCGTCGAGTGCTGGGTGGATGTGGCCCATTGGGTGGGCGTGGCCCATTGGGTGGGCATGGCTGCTGTGGTAACGGAGACTGGGTGGGACTAAAAAGTTCAATCAATCAATTCCAACTTTGCAAGATCTTTTTTTTCCCCGCGAGAAGTTGAAATTGAACCTTTTTTTTTTTTGCACACGGTGGCGGAGGCCTAAAACGAAAAGGTTTTATAAAACCCAGCTGAAGACCTAGGACTGGGGCGACGGCATGCGTGCCCACAGAGAGGGCTCTGAGTGCCGCCTCTGGCACCCATGCCATAGGTTCGCCACCACTGCTCTAGGAGGATGCCTGCTCAGCTGCCCCACCCCAAAGGAGGGGCAAGAGGAAATTGATGTGCTTGCTGCTGCTCAGAGGGTATTAGGGTTAGGGTTAGTCCTTGATTGAATGGGCGGAGAAATGTAACTTAATTTATGTAAAGTAAGAATTGCACTGTATATATTCTTTTCACACTTGGTTGGACTTATGAACAAAATGGACTTACAAACAGCTTCTTGGAACGTAACCTGTTTGTAAGTAGAAGGCTGTACAAAGTTATATTTTTTCTTCAAAATATTAATGTTCAATATAGATTGAAACTGATCTTATACTCATGCTTTTAAGTCTTTGTTTTATGCTAGTTTTCTGAATAATGTGTTTTAATTTTGTCTTAAAGTAATTAAAGACAGGTGTTACTTTATGAACAATATGTACATTTGAACATTAAGTTAAAATGACTTTGGGATTCTTTTTTTTTCTCTGGTTATTTTATGTTGTTTCAGATGAGATTTTTCTCTGATTCTTTTTTTACATCTAAACTGTATGGGTGTGCTTGATTGTTTATTTAAAGCCTATATCCTCTCTTTTCATGTTGTTGGCACATTAAGTACTAAATGCATGATATCTCTCATTTCTTCATATTTAATTCTGTGTTTAGCCTTTTTAAAAAACTTGTTTATGATTATATGATAAAGAGAAACATAGGTGGTATTATACTGATATTTTAATTATAGAGTATCATACAACTTTCTTCTTCACTGTCAAGGAAATTAGCTAACAATATGTACTTACACAGTACTACTAGTAAAGTAAAATAAATTAGTTTTTTCTTACAGGTAGTCATAGCTCTCATTGCCTGAGTTGTTTAGCAGCTGTTACCACTATATACTAATGCCCTTACAATAAACCAGTGTTACTAGTATCAACTAGCAATGCATGCATAAATATGCCAAAGTTGAATTCATTAAATCACTCTGTCAATGGATTTGCCTGATGTTTTCCCTCTTCCCTTAGGGAATCTGAAATCACAAAGTGTTGAGGATGTGTGAATACAGGCAAGAATGAATAATGCAGAATTACTGCAGATCACAGTTTGAGTACATAATTATGTGACCTCATGATATTAGAGATTAAAAAACTTGTCAATATAATTGCTCAATCTTTTCTATAAAATGACTGGCGAATAAGACAGAAAACTTTCTTGTCATTGCAATTTTTGTTAAAGACCAGTTCTAATAATACAGTCTCCTCTGGTAGACTTATCTAGCTGAATGCATGAATGCCACTGTGTAGCCAACAAAAGAATGAACATTTGTATGAAAAGTCTCTGCACATTCTTTCCCACAGAAATCAACGAAAGGGTCGGTTGTCCTGGGCTACGTATTTCGGCATTTAAACCTCATTGAGATAGATTATTTTGGACTGCGGTACTGTGACAGAAGTCACCAGACGGTGAGTAAAGTTACAAGAGATTAGATATTCCAGAATAGATAGCAGAGTGACCTTTTTTTTAACAGTTCTGTTTTACACTGTCATGTGCTGTCTAGGCAAGTTAGTTGTTAAACAGATAAGATCTATTTCCCATTAGAGCATGCAAATTAATATTAAGTCAGGAATTCCTTTGGAGGGGACGGTTAGTCATTAACTGTATAAAAATTGCCTTTCCTATTCAGAGGAATACAGTAGATCCAAGTCTCAAAAGACTAACATGTCAATAAGTAAATGTTTCCTAAGAGGAAGCTCACAATTAAAATAGATTTATATTAATGCTGAGATTATTCAGTTGCCTGCATGTTATTTTTGAGTACCCCCAAACTCTCAGTGCATAGTCTGATTAGCCAGTTTTTAATCTCATAATTCTTGAGGGTAAATATGTATGGAAGAATAGCATGTATTGGAATTTCCCTGCTCAATAGATCCTTGCATTTGTTTGATTTTTATAGTAATGGGAGTCAAAAGTGCACATCCTGTCCTGAGCTCAAGGCTTATTCTAGATGAAATACTTGACAATAGGGAAATAAATTTCACATGATACAATTTATCTTGTTAACTGTTGAAACTAGGAGAATTGTCCACATATATTACAGTGCTGAAAAGAAGTCATACAGTTGGAGTGATGTGAACACGATTGTGCATGTTACACATGATTTAACTTGAAAATTACCGTATTTATCGGCGTATAACACGCACTTTTCCCCCCTGAAAATGGGCAAATGATGTGTGCGTGTTATACGCCGATATAATGTTAAGAAGTGGTAATAATATTAATAAAAAAAAGTTCTGAGCTACCCTTATTTTGCTTCAAAGTTCTTTATTTGAAATTTAAGTTTTTTTCCTGAAATTTCCCTCTTAAAATGAAGGTGCGTGTTATACGCCTGTGCGTGTTATACACCGATAAATACGGTAAATATGAGCTTTCCAAGTTCTAAATTAATGGTTTCCAGTTAACTAAAACTTCATTATTCAAAAGAAATTACCCCAAAAAGTTTTAACAGCATGATAGGAGTATTGTATTAATTATTGGAAGAATTCAGTGGACCTAGTTTTGATTTCAAGCTGATTTTAAGGCTAGATTTAGATGTTACAGTTTAGGACATCAGAATTCATATGCGTTTGTGCTGCTATTCATCTATTAAAACAGTAAAAAGCTCATGCTTTTCTTCCAAAAATTATTAGAATAGCTCCATATTTAGAGGAAATTGATTTAAAATTATATGACTAACACTTGTAGTCCTGCAGAGAAATAAATATATATGTAGCTGACTGGCAGAACTAGATAATACTAATATTGACAATAGTTGTCATGGGGAGAAGAAGCAAAAATAAAACTGATCCTGTGTTTCAAGTTATATAAACAACTCAAGTAAAACTGGTTAAAAGACCATAATTTATTGTATGCATTCATACCTGGATAATATTATATGTTGAAATGAGTTATACATTCTAGTGAAGATAAAGACTTTTGTGATAACATACACTTGACATCAGATTAAAAATTATGCAAGTGTAATATATAGACCTGCAATTTACAGTTATGCATCTAGGAAAATATTCTAGTGATTAAATAGAAGCTCATTAGGATGTGCAATGATAACTTCAACTTGTCTACCTATAGAAAAACCCCTATGTGAAATAATTATTATATATCCCTTTTCTGTGGGCATACATCTGTTTTTTTATTAATATACTAATAATACCATGGTACTTGGGAACTTTTCTTATATAATTTGCAATATTAGATGAATAAAGATATAGGAAATAAATAATTGCACAGTAAGGAAACTACCCTATATACATCCCCTGCTCAGGCTATCTATGAATGATACATGCAAGCATTATTACCAGGGCTTTTTTTCAGCCGGAACGCGGCGGAACCGCGTTCCGGCACCTTTTTCCGGGCCGGCCGCACCGGAAATAGCCCCTCCCACACCGGAAATAGCCCCTCCCAAATTTTACTTGCATTCCTGTTCTCTAAAGGGGCGGTCCTAGGGTTTGATGAGGGCGTGGCCAGGTTTGAGTTCCGCCACCTTTTC
>NW_015388675.1:41896-50432 GCF_001527695.2 Protobothrops mucrosquamatus | reverse complement strand
CAATATATGATAGATAGATAGATAGATAGATAGATAGATAGATAGATAGATAGATAGATAGATAGATAGATAGATAGATAGATAGATAGATAGTATTACTGGATAATAGCTATATTTTCTTTAAGGTTTAGTTGAAAATTTGTGGGATAAAATTGTTTTATGACTTCGACTAAAACAGCTTTTTTTCTTACTGACTTTATGTTTTAAATGCATTCTTTTATTGCATAATTTTAGACTGCATTTCAAAATAGAATTAAATAAATATAGCAGATTAAGAACAGTATTAAGTTGACTGAAGTAACTAAATGAGTTTAATGAGAACATGGGCTAGGTTTAGCAATATCATGTTGCTCACATAAGAAGTAACTTGTAGTCTCTTATGTGTGTTGTGTTGAAACTAGTTTAAATCCCATATAGGGCAGTAAGAAAACAAATTTCTGTTTGTATGTTGGCTTCATACAGCTATGTTCTAAATTTGTAAGAAGACCTATATGGCCCTTGAAAACCATCTGGAAGCTTCAAATGGGTTCAAATTGTAATGATTCAAGCAATAACAGATGCTTCTTGTTATGCCAGTGTGTCTTCATTGCTATATGAGCTGCACTGGTTTCCAGTTGACTCCTGGGTGCAGTTCAAGATACTACAAAGCCCTTCATGGTATAGAGACTGCCATTTGAGTTGTTTTTGCCCATCCAGTGCTTTCAGACAGAGTGGGTGTGTTTCAAGTCCCATCAATTAAATACTGTCTTATTGGGGATAAGACAATAATGGTGCATGCTTTCTCTGTTGACGCGTGTATTTTTAGGAAGAGCACACTCTCAGAATAGGCATGGCCCCTACTCTCTTTGGTTTCAGGAAATATCTTAAAATCTGACTTTATTCCAAGCCTGCAATTAGAGAGATCCTACTAAGTTTTTGCATGTTGGGGAGTGTTGTTTGGTCTGGGCAGCTATGTGGTTTTTTAACACGTTTTTTAAATCTATGTATTGGAGTTATTGGATGCTGCCCAGAATCTTCTGGGAGCTAAGCCATTTTACCAAATCCAATGAATCAAATTAAATCATATTCTTTTCCTACTTTAATGGGTAAATAAAATGGAAATTATAAAAAGATCAAGGAGAGAAAGAAAGGAGGGTTTGTATTTATGACTATTTAAATGACAGAACTAAAGGCATTTTGATTATGACTGATGATAAAAGTTTTTTTATTTAACAAAAGGTCTCTTATATAAACATTTAATATATTGAATTTAAATTTGAATTAATAATCATAATAATGACTCTTTAGCTACAGTAGATGATTTTATGGTGTAAACATAAAATGTTTCAGTGATTTGGATTGGTCATGAAATATATTAAAAAGTTAAAATCTGACCTACATATTAAAATCTGGCCTGCTGCACAATTTTCCATGTCATTAAATATTATGACGTTTAATGCCATTACACTCTATTGTCTTCCTTCTGTCAGAACCCCATTTTAAGATTGGTTTGAACTATTTTATATACTTTGGGCCTTGATATAATGGGTAAAGTGAGAAACTGAAATGTTGGACATTTCCATGTTTTCAACATATTGAACAATTTTTATTGACTGGGGAAAAAGGGTCATAATTTGTATTTTTATTGCAGTTAGATATATAGGTCTGTATGGTTTTATTGCTTTAACTGTTATAAGCCACCCAGAATCATCTCGCGGGAAGATGGATGGCAAGCAAATATAATAAATAAATAATTGATATTGCATAGGGACAGATGAGTCTTAGATCTAATTCATCTGATCAGTGGGTCCAGTGGTGGTTTAGACTAATAAGCATTTTTCAAGGGCAGGCATATAACAGTAACAGAGTTAGAAGGGACCTTGGAGGTCATCTAGCCCAACCACCTGCTCTCACAGGACATCTATACTATTTCTGATAAATGGCTGCCAGTCTGTTCTTAAAAGCCTCCAATGATAGATCATCCACAACTTCCAAAGGCAGTTTGTTCCACTGGTTGATTATTCTCACTCTTAGGAAATTCCTCCTTAGTTCCAGGTTACTTCTCTCCTTGATTAGTTTCCACCTGTTATTATTATTATTATTATTATTCCAATTTATATCCCGCCCTTCTCCCGAAGGACTCAGGGCGGCTCACAACATTATTAAAACAAAGAAAGACCCACACACTCCACCGAATAAAACCAAATTAAAACCAAAATTTTTGTGTTGTGATAATTAAAATTTCTAAAAAACCCAGTTTAAAAATCCTCCCTAGGCCAGGCCCGCTTGTTGGAAAAGCCATGTCTTGAGGGCGCGTCCTGCCTTCAGGTGGTTTGGAGACTAGGGTAGGGTACGGTAGAATAGAATAGAATAGAATAGAATAGAATAGAATAGAATAGAATAGAATAGAATAGAATAGAATAACAGAGTTGGAAGGGACCTTATAGGTCAGGGGTGTCAAACTCGCCGCGTCATGTGACATGTGACATATCACAGTTTTTTCCCCTTTGCCAGAGCTGGGGTGGGCGCAGCTTCTGTGTGATGCATCCCGCCCATGGGCCGGCAGTTTGACACCCTCCACCCAAGCAGGAGACCTTCCACCTTTTCTGACAGATGGCAGTCCAGTGTCTTCTTGAAAGCTTCCAGTGATGAAGCTCCCACAACTTCTGAAGGCGTTGATTGTTCTCACTATCAGAAAAATTTTCCTTATTTCTAAGTTGAATCTCTCCTTGATTAGTTTCCACCCGTTGCTTCTTGTCCTTCCTTCAGGCGCCTTGGAAAATAGCTTGACCCCTCCTCTCTGTGACAGCCCCTCAAATATTGGAACACTGCTATCATGTCTCCCCTGGTCCTTCTCTTCACTGGACTAACCATGCCCATGTGCAGTATTGTCTTCTATGCTCCCCCCTCCAATGAATCAGGAAGGAATTTTTTTCTGCTACACATCAAGTGTAATATGCTTGAGCTGGCACAAATGATGGTGTTCAGTTTACCCCTTATACTTCATTTCATAGTAAGCAAATATGTCCAATACTGTTCTCTGTGGCAAGAACAACCCATCTGCTCCAATGACTGGTTGCTTTCTTCTATGGCCAATTTGTGTTGAACCTTGGGCTGCCTGCTCTCTTCTGAAGGAACTTTGATACGTGAATCTATGTTTGTATGCTTGTTTTCTTTTTATTCCTGATGCACTGATGAAATGCTGGAGTTTCTTTGCTTTTATTTTTAAATAAACTCACTGTGCAAAAGTGAAATGCCAAGCCTTTTTGTACACATCTCCTGATTTAAAAAAATGAAATGGTGGACCTAGCTTTTTTTCTTTAACCATGTGAAATTGACAAGAATTCTGCCAGTTCCTTCTTCCAGGCTAAATATAAAAAAACATGATTAAACTGAATTTTATTTTCCTTCCTTTTCTTTTTCTTTTTTACATTTTCACTGATGATGTTTTGAAACAGTGGAGTTTTTAAAAACTTGGTGAAATTGACAATATTTCTGCCACTTTTGAACACAAATGATAAGAAAAATGGTAAAACAATAGGAATTTTTTTTAAAAGAAGAGATCTCTTAAGTCCTTTCCATCTCAAGTAGCTTAAAGATGCAGTGCAGAAAAGTCCCAAACATCTGTTGGGAATAAGGAGTAATACTGGAAATCTACCCTTTATGACACCAACAGGATAAAAATGAGTATGGTCAGATTCATAATCTGATCAATTATAGATTCTTCTGCTAGAAAAATCATCCAACATTTTGGTCAAATGAATCTGGTTTACTAGCTATACTTTGTCTCTTATTTTTGGTACTCTTATTTGATTTCAACTTTGTTTACTGAAGTGACAACCTAAGCTCTGTTTAAAATAATCGGTATGGAATATGATCTGCCTGTTTTCTTGCTGAGAATAGAAATCTGTGTTAGGATTCTGTATATGATATAGATAGGCCTGCAGTTGCTCATACAAATTATACAGAAATGCCTTATTGAAGCTGCAGTGTTGATAAATGTATTTTGGTAAGCTTGAATATTTGTTTGAGAGGCATGTTCTTTCATGTTTCTTCTCTTGACTGAGCTCTCTAATGATTTGGCATCTAATTTATGTATTATTTGCCTGAAACAAAATGTATATTCATATGTATTTAAACGGTATGCTTGGAATCTGCAATTTGATACAGGAAAGAGCTCAAATATCTTTTTTGATCAATGTCTTGCTGTAAACTATATCTCTTCTAAATTTTTGGCTTGGTTTCAATCAATATGGGGATTGTAGTACATTTTACTAATTTTCTAATAATGATGTATTTTCTAATATAATTTCTAAGATTTCCATGTAACTTTAAGAAACAATTATACAGAAAAATACTTGGCTTTTACAGATGTACCTGTGCATATACTTACAAAATGGATGAAATAATGTAGTAGCAAATATTAAGCTGCTAATTTGTATTTTTAATTTTGTTGATTTGTTTGAAATATTTCAACTCTACGTATTTTCAGACCATATTTTCTTTTTGAGTGGGATTTTTTTTGGCTTGTTTGTTATACAGGGTAATAAAAATATTATATGTTCTCATTCAAGAACAACTGGCAATTTTAATTCTGTTTAACTCTTTACTGATTTAGCAATATCGTAGTTTATTTTATTATCCATGAGTTGATACAAATGAACTTGAGTAGACAGATTATTTTAGTATCCCTAAAATACTATTGTCAGAAAGCAATGGGGAAGTAAGGTTGGAACTACTCTAATTATAGTTTATGTTAAAAATACTGTATCAATTATTCATATAACTTATTTTTCTGTATTTTTTAAATAATCATATGTACTGTTCAGTTCTCGGGCAACCCTAATAAATATTAAGACACAAAATACTGTATAGAGGACAAACTGATGAAAGTTAATGAAAGTTGTAGTTTAGCAGGCACTCACTAGGCCGAGAAAGGTTGAATCTAACGAGGTGACACATAATGTGTGCAGATGTGCTTCATATCTGGAGAACATTTATTTATTTGTATTCCACCTTTATTATTTTTACAAATAACTCAAGATGGAAAACATATCCATCACAACTCCTCCTTCCAGTTTTCCCACAACAGCAGCAACCCAGTGACATGGGTTGGGCTGACAGAAGAGTGATTAGTTTAATTCACCAGCTGGCTAAGATGAGACTTGAACTCACAGTCTCCTGTTTTCTAGCATAGTGCCTTAATTATTGGACCAAACTGGCTAGTGACAGTTTGGTTACCAATAGTCATCAATGACAACTAAGTGTTTTTCACATAAAAATATAGATTAGAGAAGATCAATCATCATCTGCATATGGCCTTATAGCCTTTACTTTAGTTCCCTTAGAGTCCCTCCCACATGTTATTGACATTATTCATTTTGGTATGCAATTTTTTATATTTTTAGCATGGGCAGAATAGGTGCATTATTTTTTTAATCTTAAAACACATATTTTGCAAACTTAATCCTCCCCAATCTCTCCAACAGTATTAGAGTGATGGGAAAAACTATCCGTATAAATTATAGAAAGAGTTTGTATAATGTTTTGTTTTATTTTGTCTATGGCAAAATCCTTAAAGTCTTGTATTGTAAGTGGCATATATGTTGATGTGTATTTTTAATAACTTAACTCTTTCTTTATATAATTACAGTTCTGGCTGGATCCTACAAAGACTATTGCAGAGCATAAGGAACTCATAAATAGTATGTATATAATTTGAACTTTATAAATATTGCTTAGTGACAGAGAGGCTTAGAAAATACATCTGCAAAGCCGATCTTTTTGAGAAATCTGACACAAATTATTCTGCTTATTTTGTATGTAGAAATATTGATCAATCTCAAAATTGAGCATCATACTGATTTGAGTGCTAAAATTTATTTTTCCACCTATGTACAAATATTTTTATTTTAATCCTGTTCCTTTTTTTTCTGGTAGCTTTTTTCTTGATAGCTTATGATTCCTGCCAAAACAAATTCAGGGGATATTACAGCTGTATCAATTCTACATGCTTGTATATATTATTACAATTTTAATATCAGAAAATTAATTGGAGCACCACCCCAATACTAATGGATTTTGAATAGTTTCTAAGAATAAATGGGAAGATAATTTAATAGCTTACCTGTAACTAAAATTACAGGTGAGCAGGTGAATGCTTGACTCAATAAGGTGCCAAAGAAAATGTTTTCAAAGCATGTCCAGATATAAATTGTATGCTTATGCATTTAATTTTATATAGTTCTCTTATTTCTAATAGCTGGTCCACCTTACACATTGTATTTTGGTGTTAAATACTATGCAGAAGATCCATGCAGACTAAAAGAAGAAATCACCAGGTATTATATTACTCTTAACAACGATCACAAAAAAAGACTTAATGTTATTTTAAAGTAGATTGAAAATTGACTATATTTGTTAAAGAGAGAAGGGAAAGGAAAAGTAGTGAAGCTTTAATTTATTCAGAGTTTAACAAAACTTTATTTTAAAAATAGTGAGAAATAGTTTAGTCAAATCACATGAGTCTCAGTGAGATGCAGTAATGTTCAATCTAATGAGTCTTAATTTTATATGTACACAGTCCAACATTTTGTACTGCTTGTTTTGTGTTTGTGGTATGTGTGTGTTGGTTGGATGCTCTGATGAAAAAATTGTTTGTGAAAGGAAGGAAGGAATTTACAATGCATAAAATGGAAATATATGGGGGATTCAAAAATTTCATAATCCAATATATATGTTCACAATGTGTGAAAAGCTGGGATCTATAGAATATGTGATGTTTTCATGCAAAATATAAAATTTCTGTGTTATTTTAATATGTCATATATTTTTCCTAGGCGTTGTATATAATACCTAGGCATTATGCAGAATAACAAGAACTATTTAGGCAAAGTATGAAGAGAGTCATGAAAAGGATTAGGGTTAGGGTTAGAGTTAGGGTTAGGCTAAGCCTAAGCCTAACCTTAACCTTTCTTTGAAAAGACGTATATGAAAATGTAAGAAGAAATGCAAAATAAAGTACAGGATTTTCTTACTGGAAAAAAACAACAACCAAAAGAAAATTGACTTTGGTATAACAAGAAAGGCTAGTTATACTCTGCAGCAGTGGCGGCCTTTCACCTTAACCTCCCCCTGGTTCCAAAACAGCGGAGGAGGACCGGGTAAGGCGACGAGCCTCCCCTGCCCATCCTCCGTAGTATGGCAGTCCAGCTTGGGAGGGAGTGAAAGGGAAGAGGCCGGTGGGCAGCCGGTTTATTGAACGGGTGGAGGAAAGTCACTGAAGAGGCGAATGGCCTGGCTGTGGGGGCCCTGAGATATGCAGGTGCAGGATGCGTGGGGCAGCTCCACCCCCCCCACTTGCCTTGTCTCAACCTGTGGCAGTGGCCACGCTGTACAGCCTCCAGCCCCATTGCAGCAACGAGCAATCAGACGGTGGGACGGAGTGGGGGGTTATTTTTGGGGTAGGGCTTATAGTAGGCACACGCTAAAAATCATGCTAGAGCTTATTTTCTGGGTGGGTCTTATTTTCGGGGAAACATGGTACATGAAAAAAGTATTTGTAGGTGAAATTTAATAGGCTATGTACCCATCTGTTTGGCTTTAATTAAGGAAAACGTTAAACAAGAAATTTTCTCAAATGTACTGAAAGATGGAAGCATGTACTGTTGAAAGAAACATGGATTTCAGAAAAAGAAATTAAGCATTTTTGCAATAAACTTTACATGATTTGCCGGGATTCTAAATGCTAAGTCAAAATAAGATTTGATCCTTCATTAGTAAATCTAGAATACTCACTAGATGAGCATACACAATGAGTCCTACTCCTTATAGCATGGGTGTCAAACTCGCCGCGTCATGTGACATGTTGCGACGCATCACGACTTTTTTTGCATTGCCGGAGCTGGGGTGGGCGAGGCCTCCATATGTTGCAACTGGCTTGCAGGCCTGCAGTTTGACACCCCTGCCTTGGAGCATTATTCAAGTAATGTTTGGTTTCTGCAGACAGTTGTGATTTCTGTGCAGCTGTTTGGTAAGGGAAACCCTTTATAGTGTGGTATGTTTTGACTTTAGCATAAGCCTTGAAACTTACATTATCAGGGTCAACAACCTCACAAATGAAGTTTTTTTTATTCTGCAGACAGTTATGGTTGAATGAATGAATATATGTAGGAAGCCAGTGTCATTTTAGTCATCTTAATTGAAGTTAGGTTTATATGGAGAGTGTGTTTTGCAAATGTTTCAAATTTAGTAATGCAGACATGTTTTAAAGTGCTCTAAACCAGGTGATGTTTTTTATGGTTATTCACTATATACACAACTTTCACTTCTTAATGTTAATTGCATGGTAATCATAGCATACAATACAATAGTGCCATATCAATCAGTCAGTTAAATCCTTACTTTAATCATAGACCAGCATAAAATATAATAAGGAAAAATTACACCCATTTCAACAACAAAGCTGAAACTTATAAGACATAAAAGATCACTAAAAGCTAAGATTGTCAATACAATAACTATAATATTGAAATACTAAGATCTCTCTCTATAAAAA
>NW_015388675.1:19415-41379 GCF_001527695.2 Protobothrops mucrosquamatus | reverse complement strand
GTGCTTTATAGATGAGACTAGTACCTTGAATAATACCTGGAAGTCAACAGGTAGCCATGTGGCAGTAATGATGCTGCTTGAGATGGTGTGTGACAAGAAGTCCCTGTTACTGCTTGTGCCAATGCATTTTGGATCAGCTATAGGTTCAGGAAGGTCTTCAAGAGCAGTCCTATGTAGACTGTTTGGTCTAACCGTTAAGGCACCAGACTAGAAAGCGGAAGACTATGATTCTAGTCCTGCTTTAGCCATGAAAACCTGTTGGGTGACTTTGGAGTAGTCATTCTCTCTCAGCTCACCTCACAGGGTTGTTTTTGTGAGAAAAATAGGAGGAGAAAGGTAGGTTGGATGTGTTTGCTACCATGAGTTATTTGTAAAAATAATAAAGGTGTCATAGAGAAATTAAAAAATAAACATATTCTACTATAAATCCAAATATAATAATATAATAATAATAATAATACTAGTCCAGTCATGAGATGACTACAGTGAGAGTAACCAGCTGAAGTACTCCTGGTCAAGGAGCAGGTACAACTGGTAGCTGAGATAAACCAGTGCAAAGGTTGCCTTGGCCACAGCTACTGGTACTACGTGTTCATGGAGCAGAAACCGTTTGTCCAGGAGGATTTCCACATTCTGCACTAGTTCTTGCATGAAGTACAACCCCATCTAAGACTGAAAATAAAAACATCCAAACCCCAGGAGGTCCAAATAGCCATATCCGCTCAGTCTTGTCAGGATTCAACTGGAGTATATTCTTCCTCATCCAGACCAAAACAGCCTCCACACACAGGATTAGTACATTAGTAGTTCAGTTGTGTACCCAGGGTTGAGATATACAGTTGGATATCATATACATACTGATGATACCAAACTCCACATTGACAAATAATTTTAGCCAGTTAGTTCATATAAGTGTTAAACCAGGGGTCTTCAAACTTGGTCCTTTTATGACTTGTGGACTTCAACTCCCAGAATTCCTCAGCCAGTGTGCCTGGCTGAGGAATTCTGGGAGTTGAAGTCCACAAGTCATAAAAGGACCAAGTTTGAAGACCTCTGTGTTAAACAAAAGGGAAAAGAGTGTCAAATACTCAGTCACTTCACATGTGAAGGGCCACTGGTGCAGTCTCTCCACTCTGGGGAAATAATGTTGATCCGAACTTGGTTATCTTTTGATTTACACTTTTATGTAGTTTTCAGTTTAAAAATTATGTTTAAAATGAATATGCTAAGGATAATTATTTATAAAAAGTCTTTGAAAAAAATTACAAGCTAATGTGGAAATAAGATGGAATTGATACACATTTGAATATATGTGAAACTAAAAGCACAATCCCATCTCAAACTTAATGAACAATAATAGTATAAATAAAACTTGCATAGAAAAATGAGCATGTTGAGGAGTTTACAACTGCATGTGCTAATGCTCATTTTCTCTTTGTTTCAGGTATCAGTTCTTTTTGCAGATAAAGCAGGATGTCTTACAAGGGCGTTTGCCTTGTCCTGTCAACATTGCTGCTCAGTTGGGAGCTTATGCAATACAGGGTATGTGCTGATACAGTATTTTCCTTTTTAATACTGTCTTTTATTTGCAGCACAGGTTTGATTATACTTTAAAACTTGTGTTTCTTTGAGTTGAATGTAGTAGATCAGGGGTGTCAAACTGCCGGGCCACGGGCCAGACGCATCATGGGGAAGCTGCGCCTACCCCATTGCCGGCAATGGCAAAACCGGCCCGATACGTTGTGCGACGTGATGTGACATTGCGAGTTTGACATGCCTGTAGTAGATTGATATGAATTCCTTGTTCTTCAAGATCCATTCCAGAGGGATAATAAATGCATGCATTGGATGCCCATGTTCACACAAGGTTGACTCACACATAGTGTAAGATCAGCATTTTTAGTCATGGTTTCCTAAAAAAAAAACCATTGATTCCTGTTTCAAACATAATGGTTTAGGTTCACTAAACCTAATGCACTAGATTAGCTGTGTGACAGTGTTCAAGATTACCAAAATTTGCTGTTGGGTGCTTTTGGACACTAAAAATGGTTACTTTATCAGAGATCCATTCCATATTAAATTTTCAATGGGGAAGGGAGTAATAGTCCACAGAACTGGTGCCACCACAGATCTGTTAGCCTTTAAAAGAGCTGTGTCTTCTTTAGTATTTACAGTATATGCAAAGTGAATATATATACAGTTTTAATTCATAGAAAACTGAGTTCAGTTTATGTAGGGCCACATCATAAAATGTTCAACTATATTGAACTTGTTATATCATATGGTGATAGAATGTTTCCAGAATGCTTTTGTAATTATTTTGTTTTATTTAGAGTCACTTGATGGAGAAATATAAATTAATATAATATAATATAATTTATTAATATAAATTAATAAATATATAAATAAAACAAATTTATTATTTTATTCACTTAAAAAAATATATAGCCATCCAATTCCTTCACATTCTTTTAAATGTATTAGGCAATGTTGGCATTTTTGCTTGTTTTTATTATTGTAACTTTGGGGCTTCCACTTAATAAGACTTATCATGGCTTCACTCTTTTCTTCTTCAACTAGAATCCAATATCCTCTTTTCAGAGTATCATTTTGAAGAATTTCAGGACTGAGGGAGGGGAGGGAGGCTCAGGCAAACATTGCCTACAGAAATTGCTTGCTCCACACAGTCACACACACATCCCCGAGACTGGAGAGGAAGAGATTTCAAGAGAGTGCTGTAAGCTGTTTGCATAGCCTACCTGCACCTCCCAGCACCAGTTTGCAGGTGCAATTGCATTGCTTTTGACATGTACAAGACAGTAAGCAGGCATTTGAACATTCCAAAGGGTGAAGGAAGTGGTTAGAAGGCAAATAAAAGCCAAATGTGAAACTGAATGGTTATGTCTCTTTCCAGCCAGAAAACACATGTGATTTCTCATTTAGTGACTGCTTTGCTTAGTGCAGTGGTTCTCAACCTGTGGGTCGGGACCCCATTTGGGGTCGATCGACCATTTCATGGGGGTCGCCAAGCAAGGCTGTCTGCCATTTTTTTTGTCTGCCATTTTTTTTGTCCGCCATTTTTCCCCCTTTTCCGGCGGGTGCCTTACCTCCCTTTGGCTGGGCCAGCTGGTGGTCGGCCTGCTCCGTCTCTGCCGCTTGCCAGCTACACCTCGGCCGGCACAGGGGGCGGAACCACGCATGCGCGGCGCTCCCAGGCAGGGAAAGTTTTCGACTTACGACCGGTTGGGTAGTCCTCGACTTACGACCGGTTTAGTCCTCGACTTACGACCGGTTTAGTCCTCGACTTACGACCGGTTGGGGTCGCGGCATTAAAAAGGTTGAGAACCACTGGCTTAGTGCTTAGTTGCCAGTTTCAGTTAGGATTATTAAGGGAGGACTACCATTACTAGGTTGCCAACAATCTTGGTGAATGAAGTGTGACTTCTCCCTTAATTGCTTATCTGCTGCTATTTCCTGCTAATCTGCTAGAGAGGTCGGCTGCTAGAGAGGTTATATTCTGGCTAGTTCTTTTCTTCCTAGACTTTTGATTATGTATTTTAAATAGTGTGTAAGTGAGGTTTATCTCTATGTGTCTATTGATGGCAGATTTGTCTGAATGAATTTTCAGAAATCCTCTAGGATTTTTGGATTTGATTTGATCTAAAATGTTACGTTTCCCAGTTGAAAATGATTGAGGTTGTCTATGTGTCATTATTGTTAAGCGAAGTAGTCACTAAGAAGGGAAGCCATATGAGTGTGACTATGCTTTCCTTTTCCCCTCTTCTCCATTCTTAGGAATGCTCACCCCAGCAATGGGATAGCCAACTACCGTAGCAGCTGCTATCTATAACTGACCAGACTAATCAGTTTCACACTTTAAGCTTTTGTTTGCCATCTAATAATAATAATAATAATAATAAAGTTGGAAGGGATCTTGGAGGTCATCTAGTCCAACCCCCTGCTCAGGCAGGAAATCCTATACCATTTCAGACAAATGGTTGTCCAGTCTCTTCTTAAAAACTTCCAGTGTTGGAGCATTCACCGCTTCTGGAGGCAGGTTGTTCCACTGGTTAATTTTTCTAACTATCAGGAAGTTTCTCCTTAGTTCTAGGTTGCTTCTCTCCTTGATAAGTTTCCATCCGTTGCTTCTTGTCCTGCCTTCAGGCGCTTTGGAAAATAGCTTCACTCCCTCTTCTCTGTGGCAGCCCCTGAGATATTGGAACACTGCTATCATGTCCTCCCTCGTCCTTCTCTTCATTAAACTAGACATACCCAATTCCAGCAGCCGTTCCTTATATGCTTTAGCCTCCAGTCCCCTATTCATCTTTGTTGCTTTGTTGCTAATAATTTTACTTCTGCTTTCTTTTCCCCCCACTCCTCCAGCCTTTGGAATGCTCACCACAGCACTGGGATAAGGGAATTAATGTCCGTATTTACATTCATTGGAAATGAATAGATACAAAACAGTAAGGAGACACACTATGGGGCCTATACATCAAAAGGAATGAAGTGGTACTGGTAGCTGTGAACGTGCTATGCAAAAGCTTGGTATATTCCCCATCATGTGCATGATTACTCTCTTATAATCCATTCCTCTCCGGTCTCCATTGGGAGGGGGGGAGAAAAAAATGTCAAAAGCAGGAGAGATTGCCTACAAAGATTGCTTCTTTTTCCCCTCCCCCACTCTCCATTGTTTGGGCAATTGCTTCTGCAAGACGGGAAGGAAAAAAAAACAGGCTACCTTTGTAAGCAATTTCTCCTGTGCCTGATCCAATTTTTTTCTCATTTTTCCCTTACAGAGCAAAGAAATTGGTGAAGAAATAATTACAAGGAGTAAGCAGGCATCCTATGGGAATACACTGTGCTTGGGTCTGTTAGCACCACTACATTCCTTTCAGTGTATATTCACCTATGTATGCCTGCTTACTCTCTTGTAATCCCCTTTTCATCAATTTTCCTTCTCTGCAGGGGGGTACAAAAGAAAAGCAGGTGAGCCAGAGAACAACATATACTCACTGAAATGCCTGTTTTAATGCAACATGTTAAATGGGATCCATATTTAATTTTTTCTGTGTGAATAAATGTTTCTGTTCTTATTTTCTCTTCCATATTTCTACTTTCCACTTTTTGAATTAAATGCTATAATCTAGATTAATTTGGATTATTTTTAGTTGAGTAATTCCAACAAAATATTTTATGTGAATATCTATCCAAAAGTATGCAATTTAAAGAATTCATATTTTTGTGTGCATTGTATAGCTGAACTTGGAGACTATGATCCATGCAAGCACACTGCAGGTTATGTTTCGGAGTACCGTTTTGTTCCTGACCAGAAAGAAGAATTAGAAGATACCATAGAACAAATACACAAAACTCTGATGTAAGAATTTGTTTTTATTAACTAATGTCAAATGACAACTTGTCAGCCCTCTCTGTGAAGGATCTTTACTTTGACTGCTTTTTAAAATACGCTTATGTGTTGAATCCCTTTCTTGTCCATCCAGAACAAACATAAGTATAACACATTTTGGCTTAGTGTTTTCTATGTCTTGTATGTGTTTTACAGCCAGGATATGTTTGTGATTTCTGACTGGAGATGTTGGTCTGAATATCTTAACTAATTTTTCAAAATTATGGTTTATTTAATAAAACACTGATGGCTAGGTTCATACAATAGACAATTATCTAGATGGAAGCATCTGAACAACTTTGTCTTGAGTTGGAAGCTAGGCAGGTCTATTTAGATGGGAGACAGTCAGTGACTATTTGGAGTTATAAAATAGAGTAGGAAGTTAAAATATACCCCAGGGTAAGGCAGTGAAAATCATTTCTTTACTGCTACTAAGAAAATTACAGAAATATTTCTGTGAAATTGCAGCAACTGAATTGACTTGAAGGAGGCTTCATGTTTTCATAATGATAAGTATATTTTACTAGGTTTCTAAACTATGGTTTATAAACAGATGGATTCATTTACATTTCATGTTATGCCCAACATGCATGCCACATTATGATTTAGCATGTGCAAATCTTGCCACTAAATGGTATAGATAAACATGAAAAATACTGGCAGGAAATCCTGTATTTCTGTAGATGCAGAAGCATGACACATTTCATCAAAAGTGGTGGGGGCGAAAAAAAAGATGACAGCAATCTATAAACTACTAAAACTCTTGTATCTTTACCTATGTGAAACATTGCATCAAAGGACAGTGATCAGGGGGAACATGATAACTTTCTTCCAGTATTTGAAGGGCTGTCACAAAAAAGAGGGGATTGACTTATTCTCTAGGGCACCAGAATGCAGGACGAGAAGTAATGGGTGGAAGCTTGTCAAAGAGAGATACAACCTAGACGTAAGGAGAAATTTTCTGTCAATAAGAGCAATTAATGGAAAAGCTTGCTTCCTAGGTTTGTGGGTGTTTCATCACTGGAGGTTATATAGACCTACTTGAGGGAGGACAAACAAAATTAGAGGAGGTTCCAGTTTGCTTGTTGCCACATCTGTATATTGAAGGATCTATGAAAGAAACAAAACTTTTTTGATATTGTATTCGTAAACCATAAGTAACATAAATTTCTTTTATTAGGGCAGTTAATCACATGGAAATAGTAGTAATTTGTTTTTCTTTGTATTGAACAACAAGTTTAATATGTTCTGTGATCTGTATTCCAAAAAGAATTACTAAGTACAAACCTATAAAAGAGAAATTAATTGCAGTGTAGTCAGTTCAAAGAGAGTTCTATAAGCAAACTGATTTTTGCCACATTCAGAGAAGGAGAATCGCAGTGATGAGACAGCAACATATTATATAAAAGAGATCTGAATGGCCTAGAAAATTTACTGAAAGAGGGGTACAAAATGTAACCTTGTATTTTTATAAAAGGTACAATTACAACTGAATATGAGATATAGATTCAGTAGTCCCTACGCTACAAGGGCAACTCAACATTTTCCTGTGAAGAAAAACTGTTGAAAATATGTAAGAATTTGTTAAGGTTAGAATTCTTCTAATTTTGGAGACAATTATTTGATGTAAATATTTTGCTGACCTAAAGAAGAAGATTAACCTGTAAATTATATGTCTCTAAGCAGAACCAACTGATCTTGTTGGCCTTCCAAACACTGCTTAAGAACTGACACTGCCTACCTACAAGACTACAAGACATCAAACTACATCTTGTGAAAACCCATAGTACTTCAGTTTCTGCTGGAATGATTTTCAATATCTTTCAAAATTATCATCAGAGTGAATGAACATAAACAGATAAAAAAGGCAGTAGCTTAGTAAGAAAACATAACCATATACTAGTCTTTACTTTGATCATCTCAGTCTCTTGGTGGAGAACTGTACTGGACATACACTCTCTCACTTTAAATATATTCCTTCAAATATTGACTCTATCTTTGAGGAATCAAAGTTTCCATACAGTCCCATTTGGGTTCCCAATAAAAGCAGTGCATGAGCTTTAGCTGAAAATACTATTAATATAGTTAGTACATGCATCTCTGAAATGGTAGAAGGATTGTATATTTAGCTGATTTTTGAAGGTTTTGGATTATATAATCCAATGAACATCATGTATAATTTGTAAGGATTTTAATGTGTTGTATAAGGTATTAGCCGCCAGGTATGGATTTCTGGACTTTGTTGTGAATAAATACATCTAAGAATGTTATTTTATTCAACAGTGGCCAAGTTCCAGCTGAGGCAGAACTGAATTACTTAGGAGTAGCAAAGACACTTGAAATGTATGGCGTGGATCTTTATCCTGTCTATGTAAGTAATATTTTTAAAGTTACAATTGAGTGCAACTTCATTATACCTTATTTATTTGTTTGGTTAATAATTTATTAGGCTTTTAGTAACTTGTGGATGCAATTGACAGTTTCATAATTTTTTCTTCTTCTAAACTAAGAATCACTTGATAGCTATTCAACAGATTGTACGGGAATGTACAAAATGTGTGTTCACTTCCGGATTTTCTTTAAAGTATTAATTACAGAAATAGTCAGTGAATGTCAGGATATTTATGGTATAAGGCAGGGGTGTCAAACTCAATTTCATTGAGGGCCACATCAGCACTGCGGTTGCCCTCGGGGGGCTGGGTGGGTGTGGCCAGGGTGGGTGTGGCCTACTGGGTGGGCATGGCCAGCTCTACATCGTTCGCATCAAGGGTGCCTGTGGGAGCCTGGGCAGGAGTGGGACAGATCTGAGGGTCTCTGGCAGAAGGGGGTGAGACCGGGGCAAGCGCCAAGGCATGGTCCATTTCTTCATTCCTCACAAAGGGTGACACCTCCCCAGCATGCACCCAGGGAGCAGGGCCGACACGGCAGGGGCTGGTTCCTCGCTGTTTCCAGACGGCCTTGTGGAGCTAAGACTGAATGCGTTTCAGCATAGATGGCCACCACAAAATTGTACATTGGCTCCTGGTCGGCCTGGGCCAGGGCCAAGGCAGTGGGGGCCGTTCCCTCACTGTTTCCAGGATGGCTTCGTGGGCCACATGAAACCACTTCCCGGGCCGCATCCGGCCCCCAGGCCTTGTGTTTGACATGTCTGGTATAAGGAAACAAAAGAAGACAAGAATCTGAAGGGATATATTATAAGAGAAAGTCTATTAAACATTTGGAATTCCTTAAAAGCAAAAATAAGCCCAAGAATTTCACAATAATAATGTTGTTCATATTGTTATTATTTATTAAACTTGTATGTTGCCCAGCTCTCAACAATTCTGGGCAGCTCCCAACAATCAAAGAAATTACAATAAAATCAATAAAACATGAGAAATAAAGGTAAAAGATGGCAAAGGTGGGCATGGGTTAGGGTTACAGCCCATTAATAACCATTGGCAACCTTCACAGGATCTTTCAATCATGTGATTGCCATTATTCTCAGTGCATATTATCTGTGCCAGATCAGTGGGTTTTTTCTCTCTCCCCCCCCCCGCAGAGCAGAGAGATTGGAGAGAAATGAATTGTTTGTTCTTCCCATTGAGAGCAATGCAGTTGTGCCAACAGTGACAAAGGGCCAAGCAAATAAGTAATTGCCTACAGATATTGCTTGCCTTTCTCTCCCTCCTCCCCTCCTCCCCTGCCAAGTTTGGAGAAATTTCAAAAGAATACTGTAAGCTGATTGCATAGCAATATCTTATTGGGGAAGCTGCCAGGAGGAAGCAGTGATCAGCTGAGGATGGGGGGCAACAGGGATAGGCGGTAGAATGCAGGGCAACTGAAAGAACAGAGATACTGTAGTTAGCAGATGGGGGAAATTGAAGAGCATGTTGCAGTTATAAATGCGGACAAGTTGCCACGAAATTTTGATCACTTGACCATGGTGGGGCTGCAACAACTATACTTCAAGGGCAAGCCTTAACTACCATTCATTCAGCACTGCTGTGACTTCAAGTGGTTGCTAAACAAGTTGTCATTATCTGAGGACTACCTATATTTAGTTTCTGAATTTAAAGACTGTTACGTGTTCCCACTGGGGATTCATTATGTTGAATGATTTTGTTTATAAAATAAATGAAGCAATCATTAAACTTTGGTGTTATTTGTTCACTCAGAGTCCCCGAGTCAATAGGGCCACCTTGTAATAGCATTCCATGGGAAAGATATGTAAACTTTCAAAGAATTTGAAAAGGATGAATACTTTACAAACTATGTGTTAGTACAGTAATCCCCAACCTTTTTGATACCAAGGACTGGTTTTCTGGAAGACAATTTTTCCATGGACGGGGAGGAGAGGAGGAAGAGTGTGCAGCCTAGATCCTCGCATGCACAGTTTACAGTAGGGTTAGCTCTCCTGTGGGAATATAATGCCTAATGATCTAAGGTGGAGTTGAGACAGTGAGCTAGCGCTAGGAAGAGGTTGCAAATACAGATGAGCTTTGCTCACTAACCCACTGCTCGCCTCCAGCTATGCAGCCTGGTTCCTAACAGGCCATGGACCGGGACCGGTCCATGGCCTGGAGGTTGGGGACCCCTGTGTTAGTGGAATTGTTGAGTTATTTTCCTGGAAAAGCAAATTATAGTGCTGAACCACAAATTTATTTACACTTTCTTCCATTCCAAAAGCAGCTTAGAAGACATTCAGAAGGCTGAGCCTAGTAGGCTTGTAGACTATACTGTATAATTCTCTGGATCTTGGACAGGGTCAGCAATCCTTGAAATCTGTTGGAAAGCAGTAATTCTGTTACTCTAGAACAAGATACTTTTTTTAAAGACAAAAGTTAAATCCTTGAAAATTCATATTTGGGATAAGCATGGATTAGGGAACTTTCTGTTAAAGATTGTGGTTGCATTGCCATACAAAAGGCAATTAACTATTATAAAAAGTATAAGATTACAAATCTGAGGGATTTATTCTAAGTGTCACTAGAAGATAAAAGGAATATACATGCAACAGATATGTTCAGGCAGGAAATTATAAAAATAACACAGAATCTGAGTATAGTCCTTAAGAAGTTCAAAATAACAGGAAATAATAGATAATTAGGAGGCTCAGACTTAAGTGGAGGGAGTGGAAGCTTATTTAATATTGACAATGGATTTTTTTTTTGCAACTACTATGATGGAACCAGATTAGAAAATGTTCTTCTTTATCTCTACACAGTGATCTATGTGAAAAATGTTTTTCTTTTGAAAAAAGTATCACATTAACAAATTTAATTTAATTTAATTTAATTTAACATTTTTCCCCAGGGTGAAAACAAATCTGAATATTTTCTAGGATTGAAGCCTATAGGAGTAGTTGTTTATAAGAATAAAAAGCAAGTAGGAAAGTATTTTTGGTAAGTAATATCTATAATCCTTATCAATAATGGATGGTAAGCAACAATATATATGCACACTTTGTTCCTTCTTTTCCATCTATTCAATCTTCCAAGTAAATATTTTTCCTCAAATTGGTAAAGAATAAACTCCCTTTGATTGAGATATGAGTCCCAATGATTGCATGGATACACCCTTGCATGTTTTGATAACTACAAACACAGTCCTCCGTTTATAACCATAAAAGAGCCTGCTCATTATGGTCATAAGTTGTGATGATGTAAAGCAGGTGATCACGTATCCAACCTGTTTTTACAACTTTTTCTTTCAGTGGTTGTTAAGCGAATCGCTTGGTCATTAAGTGAATCAGTTGTTAAGCAAACCCATGGTTGCTCTAGGGCACTTTTGCAAAAACTGGAAATAAAAGCCAGTTTTCAGCAAAAAGTTGTAAATTGTGGTCATATGAGTGTGAGGCGCCACAATTCAACCCTATGCTACAAATATTCTCTTCTATTGATACAGTGTTAACAGGTTCTAATCTATGTTGCATACATACCACTATATTCAGTTATTATCTGCATCTATAATGTATTATTTGCATTAACTATTGCTATAAAAGAACTTGTGGAAAATAGAACTTAAGAGTCGTTGTGGGCTATGGAATGCTTATTTCCAATTTAGAATTAATTTCTGATCTATTTATTATAGAGAATCGGAATAGATATACCTATATTTTTCTAAGAAATTAAAGAATGTCTATTGTATTAACTCTTTATAGTTAGACTGATTCTTTCAATATTTCCTGAATAAATTCATTTCTATCTTAATGTACGTTTTGGTTTTTTTTTAAACATTTTAGGCCTAGAATTACCAGGGTCCACTTCAAAGAAGCTCACTTTGAACTTAGAGTTTTGGGAAAAGATGTAAGTTTATATTTTTGTAGTTTTAAATTAATTGTATTATGGAAGCAGTCAACTCTGTAAAAAGTGTGAAAACAATAAAAGGCATTAATAAGCTGGCTGGGTGATTGTGCGCCAGACCAACCCACTTCACGGTTTAAGTGTTGTGGGGAAAATAAGAGGCAGGAATATTTACACTAACTTGAGTAGTACAAAATAAAGGTAGGATATAGATCCAATAATTTCAGAATATAATTAAATGTGAGATTTATTTAATCCGCAAAGGATTGTTTTGTAAACAACTATAAGTAGTCAGTTAGGGATAGTAATTGAAATAGAAATTTCCATCACCAAACAGTGTGGTCAGAAAGCATGACATCACATGACTACATTATTTAACAATGGGAATCACACGTTAAGCAAGTCTCAGGCAGTTCACAAGCAGGCAGCCATGTAAGGTGTTGGGCCAGGGATGGCTGTTGCCAGGTAGAGGAGGTTATGCGAGTGGCCTGCGAGACATGGGAATGTGGAAGACTGGAGGATGCAGTGGTTAGACAGGGGAGGGCATGCAAGGAATAGCTCCAGTGTGGTAGTGTCGGGAGTGGCTATTTCAAGGCAGAGTGCAAGCGATTTATGACCTTCCCTGTCTGCTTCCCCATTGATTTTGCTTGTGGAAAGCCAGCAAGGAAGGTTGCAAACAGTGATCACATGACCATGGGCTATTGCAAGCCAATGGCCAAGTACCCAGATTGCGATAAAGTGACTGCACTGTTCTGGGATGGCCAGAACTTCAGGGACAAGTAAGTCTCCTTTTTCAGCACGGTCATAATTTTATTATTATTATTATTAATGGGAAAAGTTATAGAAAAAAATTAGTGATACCCTTGGCTACTGCTCTTTTTGTCTATCTCTTACATTTGAGGTGGGGCTTTTAAAGTTCTTATAATGTAGCCTTCCCTGACATGATACTCTCCGGATCATGGCTGGTAGTTATAATTCCAACACAAGAGAGTCAGTTTGCTCTAGTGTTAAGGCATCAGTCTAGAAACCAGGAGACTGAGTTCTAGTCTCACCTTAGGCATGAAAACTGGGTGGGTGGCTTTAGTTTAGGCAGTCACTCTCTGTAACCCACAATATCATACATGGGTGACAAGCCAATCAATCAGTTCCAGTCACAAGTAAATGCTCTACATTCGGTTGATCCGAAAGTGGATTCTGAACTTGTAGGAAAAAAAACACTAGGAAGAAGAGTTGTAATTTTAACACAACTGTTACAATAGAGTGTTTGCACTGCCTGTGATGTCTATGTAAATGTAGTAATGTCTACGTATATGAAAGTAAGGCAACAAATGTATAATTTATGTATATAATAAATGTGCCTGTATGAGTGACGTGGTAGTCTAGAGGTGGAGCTCTCACCTCACAATTAGGAGGGTGTGAATTCGATCCTAAATAGCGGCAGATATTTCTCTATCTGGGCACAAAGAGAAAATATCTAATATCTACTATGAACTCCACATAGGCATCAGCAAGGGTGTCAGGCCAAACTCAACTCCATTCAGTCACCCGACTCCACCCAATGCAAGGGATTGCAGGGTCATTACAAGAAAAAAAAAGGGCCTGTATATGATGTGACTTTATTACTAATCCTGGTTAAAAGCATTCTAATTTTAATTAAGTGATGGAATTACATTGTTGTACTACAACTGGGATTGTATATTGTCCATCACAATAATTCAGTAATAAAGAAAGAAAGAGATAGGGACAGAGCTTGCCAAAAACGTTTTGGTATTGGAAACATTCTACAGAGAAAAGTTAGCTAGAGTGATAGTTGAGTCTTATTTTAAATGGCAGTGAGGTAGCATCCATATTTGGTGATTGCAAAATAAATAGAGCAAATTGCTTGGCAATAGTAACTCAAGATCAAAAATTTCACTGTTATTCTTCCAAGATCTCCAATTTGTGGATGAGATGGAAAGCAAATTTATACAACAAATAAAGTTTAAGAGTGAATCAAAGTGAATCAATAAATACCCGATACTTGGTATCTTTGTAGCTTTCTGGGCTACATGGTGTAGAAATGTTTTGTAATGACTTTCTTCCAGGACATTTCTTCAGCATACAGTCCTGTTATTCTCTCAGTCAAGTATTTACCAGGTTCATTCTTGTTAGCTTCCAACTTACCTTCCAACAAGATCAGCCAGGTACTGATACCTGCTGAAACATGTTTGGGTAAATGGACTCTCTAAAATTCAGTCCCGAGGGATAGAAAGTAGCAATCACAGATGTGCTGTTGATAAATTACCAATTGAAGTGTAAGATGAAATTAGTTGGAGAGCTTATCCCCCAAATACACTTAAAATTATGTGTAATATATACAAGTTATTTTTAAAAAATGCAGTAGTTTTTAAAGTCCTGTTGATTTATTTCAAGCATTTTATCTGCTTTGCAGCTGAAAACCTTACACAGCAGCTCATAAAGATCTGCTTTAAAAAAGAATCCTTTTACAAGCTTGCTGTCTAAAAACGAGAATATACACATTTGCACACACACGCACAAAGAGATTGGGATAGGGCAGGAAGAAAGAAGCTCCTTTAAGCATTATTTCTGAATTAGAATATGTCTAGCTGCAAAAGAAAGAACTCCAGAACTGCAAATGTTTGAATCCTAGCTGAGCCAGTGGTCTGGCCTTGTTTTCCATCTCCTTCTTTGCTATATCCCTGAGGGAGGGAACAGATCCATTAAGCTGTTTCTTTCCTCTGATTTTTTTTCAGTGGAATGGCCCTGTTTCTCATTTCTCCCTTTTGTTAAAGGAACGCTGCTGAATGATAAGGTCTTTCAAATGTATTCAATTTTCTGCATTGATATGAATGTCCAAACTGCATCGCATCAGTTTTTCAAATCTATTTGGATTGTTTTGGAATAACAATTTTCCCCATGAAATTCTAGTAGAAAATGTGGACTGAGCTATGCTATCTTTAAATAATTACAGAACTGGTTAAACAGTTATACACAATTTCTTCTATATGTCAAATGACTTCACAATAAGATGGAAGGAAATGTGAAGTGGCAATACTACAGGTCCTTGTTCTAGGCCAGTGTTTCTCAACCTTGACAATTTTAAGGCATGTGGACTTCAACTCCCAGAATTCCACAGCCAGCAATGCTGGCTGTGGAATTCTGGGAGTTGAAGTCCACATGCCTTAAAATTGTCAAGGTTGAGAAACACTGTCTAGGCCCTGTATTAACATATTTATAAATTACTTTGATGGGGGATTACAAAATATGTTATCCAATTTGTTGACAGTAAAAAGCTAGAGGGCAATGCTAAGCATCTATTTTGTCAGTCTCAAAATACAGAATTTTGACAAGCTGGAACAATAGACAGAATCCACAAAGTAAAATTTTAATACTGTGTCCTTCATTTGAATAGGAAAAATCAAAGGGATAAGAGAGGTGTAACCATAACATTCAGCAGTACATGTATAAAGGATCTGAATCTCTTGGTGACTCATAAGCTGAACCTGCGCCAGTAGTCTATATGCACCTCCCCTGCACCTCCAAATAAAAGAAATCTAATCCTAGGCTGAAATCAACAAAAATATAGTGTCAGAATTACCCACGAAGTCATTGTTCTTCTCTGTCCTGTGTTGATCATACCATACCTACTATATTGCTTCCAGTTCTGAGTACCACATTTTAGGAAAGCCAATTACAAATTAGAATGTGATTTAACTTAATCATATGCAAGGAGATGAGAACTTTGTTTCCTAATATTTTCTGTTTGCCAGATTGAAAAAAAACAAAACTTCAGAGATGCTGTTTTCACTGAAAGTCATTCTGGCTGCTATGCTGGAATTATATTTGAAGATCAAAGGCTTTGCCACCATTCTCATAACATTATAGTTTCACATGACTTGACAGGAAAACAGTACCTTATATTCTGACGTGAATTCGTTCATCTTTTAAGTCTTTCAATATACCAAAGAAGGGTCGGTAGAGGAGACTTGATTCTTTTATTCTCACTATGTGAGAATTTATTTGATAAAGGGTATATATAGTTTCTATTTCAAGTATCTTAGAATTTGATGTAAAGGATGCAAATAGTATTTCAGGTGCACCCAATGATCTTATAATTTACAGTAGATTTATTTTTTTTCTTACTAGTGGGACTAGAAGAGTGATACTCAAGAAGGAAGTTAAATCCTGCAATCCTGTGTACTTTAAAAAATAGTGTTTTATAGGGTTGCATAGAGTTTTTCATTATAAAAGTCATAATAAGATTATTTTTATTCAAGTTTTAGATATAGCAAATTATCTTTGGTTGTTGAAAGTGCTCTAATTCCACTTACAATTTCTATGAATTAATTAAACTATGTGATTGAAAGGGTAGTATTTTTTGTGCATGAATTCCCTTTTTAAAAAGAAATGTTTAGGACATCTTGTTGATAGAGGTGATTTTTGAAAAAAAAGCTACAAACTTTCTTCAGTAGTATTTTCTATACATTCTCACAGTTAATAAACATGTATTTGGGATGATTTCTGCTAATACTATATATCCTTCAATGATTTTAGCATTACTTTTGTTGTAGGTCAGTCCTGTATCTTGTTACTCTATACAAAATAATTTGTAATTAAAGCAACTCTGGTACATCTATTTGGTTTCCAGTTAATAAACCAAAGAAAAAGACAAATGCCTTACCAACAGTCAAAATGTTTAAAGTAGTACTTGAGGTAGTAGCTGATCTCCCAAAGTAAAGTGATCAGAATTCTATATATTTTCAGTAGGCTAATAACTTCAGTGAAATTCTCAATGACCACAAATGGTCCTTCATCTAGGCTAGACATGAAAAGTGTATTTAGCACTCATGAGCTCAGGTTATTGAGTGCAAACCTTTTACATCAGAATAATCCCCATAATATTATCATCCTTTTCATTTCAGTGTAACGAAACTTCCTTCTTTTTTGAAGCACACAACAAAACTGCATGCAAGCATTTATGGAAATGTTGCGTAGAACAGCACACATTTTTCAGGTAGGTGAGCTGAAGCTCCAAGGAATCTGTTACTGAATGATGATAGTAAAAAAGACATATCTGAGCAGATTTTTGTTGTTGTTATCCATCGCGACCCCATGGACAATGTTCCTCCAGGTCTTCCTGTCCTCTATTAGGGAAGATATATTTAAAACTTATCTAGAGTTTAAAAACAAGTATTTTGGATTCTTCTGTTTGTCTAGCTATGTTTAGGATAGGTGTGCAGCCACCTATGTGTTTTTCAATTAACCTATATATCAATAATAGCAATATCAATAGCATTTAGATTTATATACCACTTCATGGTTCTTTTCAGCATATTGCCCCCAACGATCTGGGTCCTCATTTTACTGACCTCAGAAGGATGAAGGCTAAGTCAAGCTTGAGCTGGTCAGGATTGAACTCCTGGCACTGGCAGAGTTAGTTTGCAATACTGCATTCTAACCACTGCGCCACCACAACTCCTATAATGCATAAAACAGACTTTCTCTCTGCCTGGATTCTACGGATCCAAATAATTAATAGGGATAGGCAAACAGATTGCTCCTGATAATAATGACTATCGTGTTTCCACCTCAACAAGCATTCTGTCTATTGCTGTCAAATTGCCCTAAATGGCACATTCTATGGAGGCAAAAGAGAAGAAAGAAATATGACTGCAGGCCCATCATCACAAATATGGAATACAGAACAGAAGCAGCTAGTGGGAAAGCTTTATTTCAGTCCTGAAGAAACACAGGGACTGTGGTCTCAGTTCTGGCCCAAGAAAACCAGGAGCCATCTCTGTGGAAATATACTGCCAAGGAACTGACCTATAATGGACTTGTAGTTAATTGATTACTTCAGAGTAAGGTTTGCTAGTGATGGCAAACAAAGAGCAATACAAAGAGACTCTCCTCTTAAGAGAAAAATGATATTGAGGTTTCTTTGGGCTATCTCAAGTGAAGATTTTCCCTTCTTCAATCTTGCTAAGTTATCCCTGTCCCTTTCTCAACGTACCAAATATTCAGCATCCAAACCACAGCTTATTGATATTTCTTTGGGGAGGTGAAAATGGGTGATGTTTTAAAAATTAATATTTGTATGGATAGAACTTAAAAAATCTATGTGATTTCCAGCTCCCAAAGGAAAAAAACCCACTGCAGTGAAAAATCGCCCTTCAATTATGATTGGGAGGAGATGGGAGGGCTGCTGGTCCCTTTGATAGCCATAGTGAAAATGGCCATGGAAGTGCAGAGCATGCCAGTAGGATGGAAGATCTTGCAGTGGGCCAATTGCATCCGAGCACATCACCAATAACCTTGTGGGCAATGTTCTTGAAATAATCAAACTTTCAAAGCAGGGTATCTCAGACCAGCTTCAGCTTGTAGGAAGTTGGTGACAAAATGGAGGGCTGATTCTGAGGATGTCCTCAGTAGTACTATAGAAGGAGACTACATGCAATCTATATTTTCTTTTATTTGTGGCTAGTTCTATAAGGACAAATGTACTATGTGTTTTAAATTGAAACAGAATGCCAGAAAATGAATCTAATTCTCTATCAAGAAAACTTGGCAAACTTGGATCTCTTGGTTATAAACATCGATACAGGTAAGAATAAGATAATATTACTATTGTGACTTGAAGCTTTAATTTCAGGATGCATTTATGTGTCTTTTTTCTTTGTTTGTGGAATCTTGAATTTTAGGTATTGTGTGCTGTGATTTTCTATCCCTTTTTTTGAGACAGGCATTATAAGCACAGCTTTAAAAGGGATTTGAGGAACTCATCTCCAGTCTTTTATTAAAATTACAGCTGCAGAGTTTGTAAAAATGAAGGCTGAAATATGCTTTAATGTTTTAAGAGTTCTGTTTATAATGTATGCTTTGCTTGCTGATTCTAATGGCATGTGGTAACTTATTTGAGTCAAGATTTACTCCTGGCAATTTCATGGATATTTTGAAGAGGGTTTTTTTTAAAGCAACTATATGAAAATAAGTTACTATTGCTCTTCAATGATTTTCCCCCAAATTTTGCTGTCAAAGTTACATCTCTGGAGCATCGTGGTATTAACCAATTTCTTGCTACAGTTGTTAAGTGAATCCTTGCCGTTGTTAAATTAGTAATATGATTGTTAAGTGAATCTGGCTTCTCCATTGACTTTGCTTGTCAGAAGGTCACAAAAGATGGTCAAATGACCCCAGGACACTACAACTGTCAAAAATATGAGTGAATTGCTAAGATCTGAATTTTGATCACCTGACCGTAGGGATGCTGCAGGGGTTGTGAAAAACGGTTATAAGTCACTCTTTTCAGCGCCGTTGTAACTTTGAACGGTCACTAAATAAAATGTTATAAGCCAGGGATCACTCCTAAGCTGAAGTTGCTTTTCTGCATCTAAGTCAATGGTGTGTACTTGTCAACCAGAGAAAGAAACAAAAAGAATTATTTTTAATATTTAATAAATATTTAATAAACCATAATGAATGGATCTGATTTTGCAGTATTGACATGCACAGCTTTGAATAACTGTTAGAAGTGTTATGTTCTACCTGAAAATAAATTGACTTTTATTTATAGCAAGCTTATACAGGTGTTTGAGGAGGAAAAAGTACAAGAAGAATTAAACAACAAGTAGTGACATTTCTGTTTTTAAGGACGGAGTAACATTTATTAGCCCAACAAAGATTTTATAGCAAGAGCAAATAAGCAGCTCTCCACAAGGAGAAAACCCAATGGACAAGGGTGATCATTAAAAAAAAATAGAGCTGGAGAACCCCAGTGTTGCCAAAAGGGCAGAGATGTGAAAGGAGATAGGTAGATGGAGGGGGCTGAAGACAGTCCTTTACCTTAGTGAAGCTCAGGGCTTGGAGGAATCAAGACTGTTAGGGATTGGGGTGGATCCTCAACTAATGACCAGTGGAATTCAGTTAACGACAGCAATGGGGTAATGCTGAGATTGCTGTCACTAAACAATGCAGTCATGTGACATCATACTTTATGATCACATTCCTTAGCAGTGGAAATTTAGATCCCAGTTGTGGTTATAAGTCAACAACTACCTGTAACCCTTTCTGCTAAAATAAATATATATAGGAACAAATGACAAATGTGAGGCTAAGACTGGTCACAGTGACCTATTTCAAATTTAACTGCTTTTAGAAGGAAATTATACAATTCTCTTCCTCCTCCTCTTTTTCTCTTTCTCTCATTATAACCCTCCTCACACACACACACACACACTCCTCCCCCCCCCACACTTAGTGTTGGAAGTTTGGTGTTTATTTTGCTCAACAATTAAAGTTAGCAAACAAAGCAGATAATTTAGAAAACAGGTATGACAGTGTTGCCTATTGGGAAACTCCAGTTAAAATATTCCCTGGACACTTGTTAATATATTTTAAACTAAACAATAATATCCTTTAAAAAAATAGAATTAAAGGATGTTAAGTCTAATTCATACTTGCTGGATAACTCAGATTTAAATCAAATATACTATAAATAAAATGTATGTGACAAATTATACATATGTCAATCCATGATGTAAGGTGTAATATATAGCTCTGCCCATCAAGTATATGCATATATCTCAGTAACTGCAGAGTGTTTTTGATGTTGTTCTTTTCTGTTTAATTGTAGTTTTAATTGTTAGAGAAATCCAATTGGATGATTTTCACTCATTCTATAGCATTCTATGTTGTGGCAACTGAGAATTACTGCTAACAAAGTTAAATTTTGCAAGGAAATCCAAGAACAAAGCTTGACAAAGCCTTGAGTTTGTTTTGTTTAACCTGAAAAGGTTATTAGATCAGATATGCAACAATAAGTGGGAAAGCACATATTAACAGTAAAATGTCTCTTTGTTCTAAACTGTTTTGTAAAGTATTTTCAGAACACATTGTTCATCATTTGAATTCTGAAATTCTTGTAAGTTTTCCTTACATTAAGAGACTAAATCTTGAATCTGGACACTATAATTGACATTTATTTTGCTAACTGTAATTTGTGTGTAGAGCTAATGTTGTAAATACAGCTTGTGCAGAATGGAGGTCTGTTCACTGCATCTGGTGTGAAAACATTAATCTGTACCAAAAGCAGCTCCACCTCTTGACTATTAGCCACTTAGTCAAATTCAAGGTTTTGTTTTGGTTGGCAATAATATCGATTAGATTGCTATTCCAGGCCTGATTTTTTTTAATATGCTTGATTTGTACCCCTCATGTTAGATCAGGCGTTAAAACTGGCCAGCTTCACTCGATTTCTGTGGTTCATAGAGTCTTAGTCTGCTGATTGCTGGGCCCATTGATTTGAAGATATTTTAGGATAGAAAGGATTGGTCAGATAGAAATTGGAAATTGAAGTTTTCCTGTAGGAGTCTGTCTGCTGCCAATAGCTATAGCCTCTCTGGTGGTCCTGAGTTACCATGGTCAGCATCTCCCACCCTTGGCCAGACAGTTTATTATTGCTGGGAATTGTGATTCTTTATCATAAGGAGCTTCTTAGACTATATACATAAATATGATAATCAAAAGTAAATGATAATTTCCCATTATGGCCTCTTGATTAATGAACTAGTCTTTGTACTGTTAAGCTCAGTGTCTTACACAGTCATCTGACAATAATGCACAAGTGGACCTTCATTTCAATAGAATTTGTTTGGAACTTTGCTCAGAATATAGCAGGTGCTTCCTCTATTTTGTTTGAAGTGTCTGCTGATACTTATTACCCAGACAGCCTTGTCTGTCTGAATTCTTTCCCCTTTTCCCACTTTATATATTTTTTTCCCCAGTTAACTGCTTTGCATACCATTTTGAGATGCAGTAGACACCATTCAAATGAATTAAATTATAAATAAAAAAAAAGAAAATAATTATTGATGGCTGTTTCTTTTCCCTTCTTGCTTTTAAAAATTTATCTTGAAAATATTGAAGGGTTGACCCATTCTAAAACTACCTCACTGGTCTGGATCAGTTTTGGTTTTACTTATTTTAAAAGAAATACAGTGAGCATACTGTCTCTCTCTCCCTTTATTATTTATGGATTAGACAATATGTCACTATTGAAACTGAATATGAGTATATATCAGGGCTTTTTTTCTCGGAGAAAAGGTGGCGGAACTCAAACCTGGCCACGCCCTCATCAAACCCTAGGACCGCCCCTTTAGAGAACAGGAATGCAAGTAAAATTTGGGAGGGGCTATTTCCGGTGTGGGAGGGGCTATTTCCGGTGCGGCCGGCCCGGAAAAAGGTGCCGGAACGCGGTTCCGCCGCGTTCCGG
>NW_015388675.1:10463-19073 GCF_001527695.2 Protobothrops mucrosquamatus | reverse complement strand
GCCAGACCCGCTTGTTGAAAAAGCCATGTCTTGAGGGCGCGGCGAAAAGGTAGGAGGTCCGGAATCGTCCGGATCTCGGGGGGTAGTTCGTTCCAGAGGGTGGGGGCACCCACAGAGAAGGCCCTCCCCCTGGGGGTCGCCAGCCGACACTGCTTGGCCGACGGCACCCTGAGGAGACCCACTCTGTGGGAGCGTACCGTTCTGTGGGAGGGAATCTAAAGGGAATCTAAAGAAAGTAACAAATAGAGAAAAAAGTAGAAGCATTTAACAGAATTATGAATAATATTGTACAGCCAGCTCTGTAAACAGAAATATTGGGACTTCAAATAAGGTCCCCTAGGAAAGGGAGCTAGTTTTGTTGCTACTTAAGTGGAGTAATTCAAGGGTACCTTTAAGCAGAAGTTAAACATGAGCAGAGCAATCCTTTGGAGTGTGAGATGGAGAATCCAAGGTGACAAAACTCTTCAGCAAGGTAGCACGTTTCGTTTTTATTACCTTATTTGGTTACAAACAAGTGCCATCTCATTGATGCACATGGCAGGAAAATAAATGACTCCATTACTTGTTCTGGCATAGCTTTCTGTTCTTCCAGAACCATGTCAGAGGACCAGAGGACTTTGGGTCCCAGGGGAGCCCCTTTCTCTCCCAGCATACTCCCTTTGCCTTCTGTTTGGCACCAGAGGACTATCCATAGACACAAGGAGAAAGCTTCTAAAATCAAATCACCATTTCTGAAGGCAGATCTCCAAATTCTTGAATCTTGGAAAGCATATCTCTAAGACACTTTCATAGATATCCTAGTGCAGGGGTAGGCAACCTTGGCTCTTTTATGACTCGTGGACTTCAACTCCCAGAATTCCTGAGCCAGCACTGGCTCAGGAATTCTGGGAGTTGAAGTCCACGAGTCATAAAAGAGCCAAGGTTGCCTACCCCTGTCCTAGTGTATCAGTCTAAATTGATTATTATGAATTGGAAATTGGAAATGGCATAGCAGTTTATCTTTCAGAATGAAGAGGAGCCACACCTACTGATATTCCACTTGTATATCTTTTTGCCCAGCTGAATGGCAATATCTAGGTAACCTTGACTGATCTTGGTAGGCTGGACTAGGAAGTCAAGGAAATACCTTGGAAGAAGGCAACAACAAATCATTTTTCTATTGGTGCCAAGAAAACTACATAGTAATTGCTTCAGTCTGCTTTGCAACATGTTGATGTGGATACATAGTTGTGTCTAAAGACATAGTTACCACTAGAAAAGAAAGCAAGGTAAGGGTAAAGTACTGTGAGAAATGAGGTTTGAATGCCATGAGAGTAAATTGGACTGATTATGAAAATCACTAGGGTGGGTAAACAGTTTCTACTCTTGGAAACAGTCATAGTTTAAAATTCATCCTACTAGTGTCTTGCTTGCGATAATAGCTTGTGGTCCTAAGGTCGCATGTCAGTTTTGGATGAACTTGAAGACAGGCTTTTAGCAAGTGACCAACTGTAGCATGCGCAAACAAACTGAAGATCAGGCATTGGATTAAATAAGTGAAGCAGGGGACTTCATATTGTATTAAATAGTAATTGTTGGGTTGAGGTTAGTTTTTTTAGGTCTTAGAGGTTGATTAGGATGAAAGAGCTTTTTGTAGATATACATACCAGCTTTTGGAGGACGATGGCAGTGAAGATGGTAACTTTAGTCTAAAGGCACTTTATAGGCACCTTGTTCCATTAATCCTAATCTGTTCGATTAAGTTTTGAAAGCTGTACTGCATACTAGGTGAAATGTTGCATTCTTCAAAAACTACTTGGTAGTTTTCAGTTAACTTATTTGTTGCATTTTCTAGTGGGAAGACAGCTTTGCAGATGTATAAAGACATTTCTGTCCAGCTCCCTCGACCCAACCAAACAGTTGAAAGAAGTCGCAGTAAGACATATCCAAAAAGAACATCAAAAGTACAACTTGGTAAGAAATGTTAGAGCTCCTGTTTGAGTTACAAACTCAGCAAAGGGAAGGATACAGAGGAAAAGCTAAGAAATTTACAGCACATGAAATTTGTAGACATTTCTGAACGAATGCCTCTGGATTTAGCAGTAGCGTAGAGGCTACTAATCTCTCCTTCTCTAGTGCTAAGTTATTGCTATAGTCAGATCAAAGCTTGTCCAAGCAATCCGTGGCCCATTGAATCAAAATATCTCTTACATTTTATATTGTGGCCTAATCTTCATAGCTATCAGATGGGAAACCAAAATGATCATCAGACTGAGATTGACATATTGGCTTCATTGGTCATAAATAGTGCTTACTGGACCAGTCAGACCTATTCACTATCTGCATTTTTGTAGATTAAAACAATATCAGTCTCACATTTATCTAAATCACAGGCCTTCTCTTACAAAGTGTAAATTTCCAAAGTGCAGCAAATTTATAAAATACGAAAAGATTTTAAAATGTATAAATCTAAACCATCTTCATAGTATGGAAAATTAAACACATCTTCCATATTGCAAAGATGTATATCAAATTGATGGAGTTAATATATTTTATTAGTGTTGGATGCTTTAAAAGTAGTACAATAAGGCTACTTTCAATTTATCATGTAGGATATATATGCCATTCAGTTCTTTCTAAAAGTTCAGTTGTTAATAGAGCTTTGACAAGCAATTCTCAGTCTTGTAATATAATCCTTATTTATACTGGCTGCTTTATATTTAATTGTTTAAAATAAATAATATCCATTTGGAGCCTTTCCAATTTTTTGGTATGCAATTTATAAATTGTAACCATTTACAAATTAAACCGCAAGTATTTATATAAATAAATGGAAAAATATTATTTTCAACCCTTATGGTATGTGGAACTGAGAAAAGAATATTGTATTTTTGAATGACTCCTGGAAGGCTCTTTTTTCTAATACTTTGCATTTATCAAGCTATAAAGAAAGTAAACTCCCCTTTATGCTATGTCTCATTTACCATTTTTTTTAGTTTCATACTTAGTAAAACAATATTTGTCATCTACTAATAAAAATGAATCCATTTAATTGTTTTTGCCATTTAGTGTATTTTGTGAATAGTTTGCTAAAATTATAAAATTAAAGCTGACTTGGTTGTAGTGCTACTCCAGTTGATTGACTGTAACTCACCTCTCCTCTGATGAATGGTTCAGCTGGCTGAGCTTTTGAAAAGTTGGAATTCAGCTATGTCTAGAGGGAAAAAATTTGTTTAGCCCAGCACTAGAGAAGCCTTTTAGTTTTTTTTGTTAGAAATTTAAGAAATTAGTGATATTATTTAAAGACCCTTTAAAGCTAAAACATAATATACGCAGTTTTAAAAATATACACATTTATTTCCCTTTTCTGTGGAATAAAGTCAAATATATTGTTTGAACAGAATTTTTAATATGCCTGACTCTATTATGTACCTAATAAAATTATTATTAGTATTTACTATTTTTATTCATTATGAGCTTGTAAATACAGTATAAATCCCATTTTACAGGAAGATTAACAATTTCTAAAACCGAAGTTGATAAAAAGAAACTTAAGAGAGCAAAAAAGAAAAGTGTGGGATCTAAGTTTGTAGGATTTCTGGAGGAAGAAAAGGCGGATTTAAGATAGTTCTGTGAAAAGCAGAACTGACCACTGCAGCAAAGTATGAAGAGCAGGCCATTAGATCAGCTCTTCAAACCTCTCCAGATAAGGAGAGCACTTGAAATCACTTACAACATTTAAGTTTGCAAACTTCCTTTTCTTGTCATTTTCAGAAACTGTTTGTTAACTGTATCTTGTATCAATAAGTTTGATAACAGCGAGCGACCCTTTTTACTTGTTAGCAAAATCCTCAATTTAATAATGATTTGTTCAGAGACTGTTTGAAATTACGTTGCTGCTGCAAAATGGATTTATGACCCATGCCCAAATAATATGACATTGCAGCATACCCATAGTTACATTATAAAAATGTGGCCACTTGGCAGCTTGCCTGCTCTTACAAACACAGAAACTGTGCACTCACCCACTCACCTATCTCTTCCCCCGATCTCTTCCCTTTTGGCTACCCTGCACAGTGGCATTTTTTGGCAGAGGTTGGTGATAAAGTCTCAGCAGTCTCAGCCCCCAGGTGTCTATTCAGCCCCAGCAATGCCTCTGCCATTGAAAAAGGCCACCAGAACAGCAGCCAGTATTTTGATGCAGCTTCTTTTTTATTTGCATCATAATATGTGGATTTTTATAGCTGGTACTACTGTATTTTTAAATTTAAATGTAATATTTAACTATATTAATTAGCCCAGAGGGGGCTGGGCTACATGCAGAAAAAATTCTCAAAATGGAATTCTGTCAGCATCAAAAAGGGAGGGGGAAAAAGGAGAACCTTTTAAGTCATCTAGTCAACCAGTTGGCTGTTCCAAAGTCACTGTTTTGAGCATATTGTAAATATCTGGGTTGTGGGAATAAGTACCTTTTTATTAAGCAACATTAATAGTTTTAAACAGGTTTTAAGAAAACAAAATGGGACTTACACAAAATGTTGTAGCATATGCTACTTGTATCAGGGGTACAGAACCGTAGCTAATCAGTATGTCTAAGCCAAGGTTGCCTACCCCTGGTATAAGCAATACATTTTCCTCCATCACACATTTCTTTTCCAATCAATAATCCAATCAATAAGTTTTCAGATTGGACTAAGCCAATTTGTTTCATTTTAGCTGAGCATATTGTACAAATGCAGCCAATTAAATAAACTGTGGCTTAGGTGATATAGTAACATAGCCACTTTCTGGCTTTCGACCACAGTTGATTTCTACTTTTAGGACTTTTTTTTTTATTTGATAGTTTTGGAGATTTAAATACTTATGCAAATTTTAGACTGTGTGTATTAATACTTTGATTATTTATTTAAATTTGTTTGCTCCCCAAATCCAGTGGCCTCTCTTTCTATTGCCACTCCATCTGATAATAGTTTTAGTAACTATCTTGGGGGGGGGGGTTAGTAATTAATCACTTTGGACAACTTATCTACTAAATGTCTTATCCTGAAATATATATTTTCTACCTTTCTGGAAATTTATGTGCAACTTTTTCATAATGCCTCTTTGAAATGACTTTGGGTATTTACTAAATGACTTTTTGAAACTGTATCAAGTGAAGTGTTTTTTCTTAATGATCCAGAAACATAGGCAACCTGACACCCTCCAAATATCAAGCTATACTGTAGTGGGATCTTGTGTAATAGATTCATTCTTATAGTAGAAGGCTGTTTTAATGCTGTTAGCATTTCTATTTAATATAGTTTGCCCATGTTCATTATACAGTAAAGATGTGTCTTGTGAATTACAATATTTCAGTCAATACTCTGTAGGGCTGAAACAAGGTTCCTAACACCATGTGCTAAGCTTTAAGGAGTATGCAACATTATATGCATAAAAGAACCTTTTACATAGTGTCCAGATACTTTTAAAAAAATCTAATTCAAATTTTTACATATTCAGTTAGTATTGTTATTTTTGTGTTCTCCCTATTGTTACAATGCTGAAGTGTTTAGTTTATAAATACTATTTTTCTATTGGAAAGATTGCTTCTTATGGGAGAAATGGAAAAAATTCTGTTGCATAAGTACTGAGTATTTTAGGTTTTTTTTTAATTGAAGCATTAAGGCTATCTTTGCTGGTATTTTTGAAATATCAGTAGTTTAGGTTTTAATTGAAAAACCATTGTGCTGGCTAAGTTGAGATGATTGGATAACAAATATATGTAACAGTTGTGATCTTAAGAGATTGAGAATATAATTGAATGAAAATATATAGTAAAAGATATATCCCAAAGTGCAAGAGAATGGTAACAGTTTGAAACATTGGACATTTTCTTTTTCATTTCAGGGTCACATTGTACAAGTCAGGTTATTACATACAAAGAAACTGGAGAAAATGAAGAAAGAGCCAAAATTATTGCTCCATCACCAATTAAAAGGTACTGATAAAAGAAGTGAAAAAAAATGGTATCATCAGCATCTGGGAATCTAAAGCTTAAAAAAATGACCGGTTGATTTCTTTTTCAGAAAAATTAACTTGATGTTAGGTTTAACATAAACCTTTTTTGGATTTGGAAAATCTTTGGGGGGTTGAATAGACATACTAGATGCTCATGAATAAAACTGAAATAATTATTTTAATTACAATCAGAATAAGAATTATAGCAGAATTAATGCAAGAAGAAATAGAATAAAGTTTCATTTTTTGTTCCTACGCCCAATAATTTATAAAACCGTTGGCGACCTTTATATATACTTTATAATGAAGTCACAAATCAGATTTCTAAATGCAAGCATAGAATTTCACAGTTTTTTATCTAATTAAATATTTGTTTGGTTGAAGATCATTTGGGTCCTTCAGTGTGATATATAATATTGTGGAATAATATAAGAGCAAGAATGAAAGAATTTATGTTTGCTTTTAAGAAACAGGCAGAATTATATGAGAAGTAGAAAAACCTTCATTAAGTATAGGAAAAAGTAGATAGAAAATAGAATAGAAAATAGAAATAGTGAAGTTTATGATGGGGAAAAAGAGTCCACGTGGTTCTGTCTTCCTTGAAAAGGGGGAGGTATGCCTTCCTCATGAAGCAGTGAGAAGCAGTTTTAGATAATGTCTTCCCTTTTCAGTGAAAATTGTTGAGAAAGTGGTCTGTTTGCATCTTCAGAGACCCTGGAGGAAGTGGATTATCTGGACCCCTTTCAGTTAGGGCTCAGGCTGGATAGTATGGAGACAGCATTGATTGCACTTATAATGACATCTGGAGAAGCAGATTAATAGTGGTGCAACTGTCTTGGTTCTCTCAGCAATCTTCAAGACCATTGATCTTGTCAGTTCTTTGCTGTTTCTGCCTGTCTATATATGGATGCACATCTCAGCTCCAGATGCCTAGCTTTCATTCCAACACTGACAATAGTCTAGTTTGGATTATACTTATGTAGCCTATTGTGTGGAAGAGAGTGACTGCTCACCTAATCTATCCTAATACATTATCAAAATCCTAAAAAAAAAGTGACAAAGTTTGCAAAGATGACTTAAACAAATTAAAAGCTTACATATAAAATAGATAGATTGCATGGGTTGTTCTGTCTCACTCTGATGTACAGTATAAAAAAGAATGTATATAGTATTTTGTATCACTTGAACAGTCATTTCAGCTTGAACAATATCTACACTTGAACAGTCCCCAAGATAATTGTGACAAAAGTGGTTCATTATGAAAATTCCCTAGAAATAAATATCTAAGCTTGTGATGTGAGATTTATGCTTACTTATTTCCTCAGGTTGATAGTTCTAAATTCCTTTTTTTTAATGCTTACCAGTTTTAAAAAGTTAAGAAATGAAAGCAGCCCAGAAACCCAAAGAAGTAAAACCAGTGCACCATGGGAAGAAAACTGTCCTCAAAGGTATGCTTGTGTTTTGAACAAAGTATACACATGGTGTTAGAAGTAATGTGTTTGCAGTTATCTCTGTGCGATCATCCTAACTCAAAATCTGCTTAGATTAAACGTTGATTCGCTTAGATTAAGGTCAATCTGAATCTTTACTAAATCCAAACTGAAGGCATTGCTTGACTTAGTTGACAGGTCCTGATTTGCTTCAGCCCATTGTTTCTGAGCTTACAAACAAATTCACTTTTTCCTTGTTTCTGCAGTGTCTAACTTCTCAGATTTAAACTGCTCTTGAATTTTCCCAAACAATAATTGCTGACATTCTTCCTGGCAGTGAATCTTTAGCAAAGCAACTCCTCCTTTATCAAGAGTTCTTTCCATACCAGAGTGCTTATATCTTTTGCAAAGAGAAAGGGCGGGGGGGGGGGGGAACCAATGTCCTTACGAAATCTCAGTAAACATTGTTTTAAATAGGATTTCCTGATGATTGCTACCACAGGGTGTAAAATAATACACTCTGAAGAGAGTAAAAGGTGACTAAAATAAATTATTTATGGTAATCCCACCCAAGTTGGATTTTTTTTTTTCATTTTTACTGCTGGATCTGCATTAGTTTTAAGAAAAAAGTTTACTTAGCTTGTGCAAAGAAGTGCCTGTGACTAAGAGCTTTTGGAATGCCATCCACACATTGGCAGAGCAAAGCAAAAACAATCCACATTTTATAACAAATCATGATTATTGCAAAGTTAGTTTCTTAAACCATTTACAGTCTTTGTTAAAAAGTCCTGGCTTAGTGTTATATCCAAAAGTATGTTAGTTAAATGTTGATGACACAATAGTAAAGAGAGATTATGGTAAGTAAAAGGAAGTTCTCTGAATGATAGAGATGCCTTACTATTTCATAAGAGCCATAGGTTGAGGGAAAGGCTGTCATATTTCTAGTGTCTTAAAATTAGTGTCTTTTTATCACTTGCTAAGACCTGATACCGAGATTTGAAATGGGTTTACTACATAGCTAGACCCCATCCTCAAGTAGCTGTTCTTTTTTACCGGTTGTTGTTATTTCCAAAGGTTAAGAGTGTGAAAACATACTGACTTTTCTGGGGTGAAGGGATAAAGGAAGAACAAAAGAGGTGGGGAGCCAAGCCAGTTATAATTCCCTTCATTTATATGTGAGATTTCTGTACAAAATGACGGTTGC
>NW_015388675.1:0-7093 GCF_001527695.2 Protobothrops mucrosquamatus | reverse complement strand
TGACATGGTTGATTCAGCTCCTCAGTGGGAAGCAGTGCTGAGGAGACAAAAAGAAAAAAACCAAACTGAACCCACCAATCGGCGTTCCAGGCACAGATCACGATCGTATGTTGAATGCTAAACTTTTTGGACATCTAAAATGAGAAAAGTTACGCTTATTTAATATAATTTTTACTGGTTAGTTAAATACAATAGGAGAGACTCCCTCTTGTGGTCAATTTGAACCTTTTGAAAGCCAGATGTAGTTATTTTACAATATTGCAATAAACCTTAAGGAAAAGAATAACAAAAAAATTAAATGCTACAATGAAAGAATAGTTTGGTCTAATAAAAAAACAATTGCCCTGTTTGAGAGGGTTGAATACAGGAGAAAAGTATTAAGTGATATTTTTAAGAAAAAAAGCAAACATATAAACCCCCTTCATTTTCTATTGCTGTACAGGTCATCTGTATTGCCAAACAATTTTTAGACTTAACAGACGTACAAATCCTATAGTTAAATATTCAAAATAATATCTAGTTGCATGTTATTGATTTATATTGCATTTGATTAGGTATAATGACTGGATGCACAAACTTGTTTTGGGAGCTAGGAAAAATTAAATATGTTGTTAAAAATAGAATAACAAGATTTTCTCTTTAACCCCATGAAATGAATTTCACCTATTCAAATGTTCTGAAGAACAAGTTTGTATCGAGCCCATTAACTAAATACAGTAAAACCTTGATTTCATAGGCCTCCATTTAGCAGACTTGGGATATAAATTCCTTTCTGGACATCCTCCTGAAATAACAAAGTTTGTTGCATCTGAAGTAGTCTGCACCAACCAATTACATTTGTTTTAATTCATGGAGTTTGTTTCATTATTTGCATGATGATATCTCTGTGAAGAAGGCATAATTTGCATAAATGTATGATACCCTTATGCAAATTACATTATTTGCATCATTATGAAAATGAAATGAATTGCTGCAAAATGATACAGTTTGCAATTTAATGGACGTTTTGGTGTATCAAATCCAATGATTTGTCAAATCAACATTCTGTATTAGCCATTCTGTATTTCTGCCTGCTAAAACGTTGTCCCTCTCCTCCACCCCAGCAAAGCTTGAATTCCTGATGTAGCAATTGTATTATACAGAATAACATACAGCTGTTTTTCGGCTAGCAGAGAGAAAACTACGGTATGGCTATACCTACAGCGGCATAACATTTTCACCTAAAATGGAAAGTTGTTGTTAGTTCAAATGCTTATCACTCATTTTGGCTTATCAAAAGACTCAGGTCACTAGGGACTGTAAAATAATTAGATTTTTATTCTTCTTAAAATCTTTAAAAATATATAGTTTCTTATATTATCAAGACGTGGGTCACTGATGCCTTCTCTATAGTCATTAAAGGATATATTTCCTGGAATTGTTGTTTTGTTTTACAATGAAACCCAATTCTTCCAAAGCAAAAACGTACGTTTTTGTGTTTCTCCCCTTAAATAGCCAATTTGTTCCTTTTAGTCATGCAAGAATGGGTAGAGTGTATCCAGCCCTCGCAAACTGACTTTTAACTGTTTATATAGCACTCATAAGTACATTTTTTACATGGTTTGCAATAATAATAATAAAGATGCTATTGAATTTTGCTGTTGTCACTAATACAAGGAGGATGACATATGTAACATTTATTTTCTGTGTGTTGTATTGGATCTATATGTGACCTAATTAAGCTACTTATTCAGAGATGCATAAATAAGGCTACACAGTTTATTATAAATCAGAGTATCTTTTATCCATTATTTGCTTGTGACTCCCCCCCCCATGGTTCTTCAGCAAAGAGATATAAAAAGTCCTATGTTTGGGGGGGTGTTCATAGCCCAAGGATGCAGTTTATGACTACACTGAGGTCTGAGGGTTTTGTTTTGGATGGGTAATGGTGGCTGTAGGCAATTCACTAAAGCTTTCTTTCAGTATGGATTGTTTGTACTTGGTTCCTAGTTATATTACAGATGCAGAAGAGATGCTGATCCCTTCAGATGAGGGCAGAGTTCACAGCTGCTGCTTTGCATGAATGAGTCTCAGTGAAAAAAGGAAGAAGTTTAGCATTAAGTGTTGAGAAATGCTATTATCCCTCCTTTCCCTCCTCCACACCCCTGCACTAACCAATGTTCCTTAGGCAGACAGGGGTACAGAGGACATAAAAGGGAATGTACAAAGATTGGGGCGAGGGGACCAAGGTTGAAAAAAAAATGCAAAACAATGAAGAATATCTTTATGACCGGGAAGAAAATTTGGGCCGCAGTTCTCTTACCAGGGATCCACTACCTTTATTAGGTCAAGTGAAAGTTCAGATGATACAGATCGTCCTCAACTTACAACCACAATTGAGCCCAAAATTTCTGTTGATAAGTACAACATTTGTTAAGTGAGTTTTGCCCCATTTTACGACCTTTCTTCCCATAGTTGTTAAGTGAATCACTGCTGTTGATAAGTTAGTAACCCAGTTGTTAACTGAATCTGTCTTCCCCATTGACTTTGCTTGTCCAAAGGTTGCAAGAGGTGATCACATGACTTTGGGACGCTGCAACCATCCCAAGTATGAAGCAGTTGCCAAGCATCTGAATTCTGATCACATAATCATGGGAATGCTACAAAGGTTATAACTGTGAAAAGTGGTCGTGTGTCACTTTTTTCAGTGCCGTTGTAAATTTGAACAGTCACTAAATGAACTGTTGTAAGTCGAGGACTACCTGTATTTTCAAGTTTTCAGGAACTGTTTCATCCAACAAGGTGAACATCAGAAAAATAAGGGAAGAAGAAAGAAAAAAGTGGAGATTATTTATTTATTTAGCAAATTTCTACCCTGCCCATCTCACCTAAGTAAGAGACTAAGATCATATACACAACAGCTTTATCTCTTTTTCCTCTTGATTTTGAAATATTTTGCCTAATATAAATACTTCTATGAAACTATAAGACTTGCAGTTCTTTAATGCACCTTTCATTACAGTTAGTCCTTCACTTAACAACCAGTCATTTAATGGCTGTTTGTGATTACCATTTGCAATCTTCTATGCTGGCTTCTCCAGAAAGCCAATGGGAAAGCCAACAAGGAAGCTGCAGGTTGCAGGGATGGAGTATTTTAGGTCCATTCAAGCAGCACCCCAAGGGATTTCTCCTCCCCACACAACATTTCTCAGTGCGATGCAAGAACAAACCTCAAATTCTGAAGATTTGTTAGCTTTCAAGGGCTAGAAAGCTAGTGAATGCCATAATTCAGAACAATGGTGTTTGCTACCTTTCTAGCCTTCCTAGACTAGGAAGGCTAGCTAACATAATCACTCTCACAATAGTTTGGAAGGTCCCTTCTCCAAACTGCAGTTTGCAGAAGGAGCCTTCCTACAATTGTGAGAATGGAGCCCACTTGCAAGATGGTGCAAGGTGACCTTGGAAGGATGGCTGTACCTTGAATTGGGTGGGTGTACCTACAACTGCAGAAAAAGGCAAAAGTTAGTGGACCTGGGCATAGTTGGGCAGGGAGAAGGCCCTCTCCCGGGACTCTACTTAACAGCAACACAATCAGTTAACAACCGCAACTGAGAGAGCTGGGATTGTGGTTATTAGGCAAAGCAGTCACATGGATGTTTCACTTACTGATTACTCACTTAGTGAATGACCAAGATTCTGGTTCCATTTGTGATTGTAAGTCAAGGATTACTGGTATTCATAATTAGCTTGGTTGCTTTGAAATCAAGTAATTTTTCTATGAAAGAGATATTAAGCTATTAATATAGCATTTTTTTCAGAAACAAGTTTACTTAACTAGAAAATAGTGTCAACCCTGATTGTACCATTAGTTGTTTCCACTTTTAACTTTCCCAGAGCTTTGAGAGGTAGGAGACACCTTAAATAATTATTTTTAATTAGAAGTTTAGTCAACACATCTTGTGAATTTTGGAGGAAGACAAATAGTGATTCACCTCAGGACTTTTCTATTCATAAGATGCCATTTCCACATATAAAATTCAAAAATTATTCCTGTGCTTAAGTATTTATTAGGTAAATCATTGTTCTTGGCTGTCATAATTTAAAAATTTTGTATTTGTTTATTATGTATACTGATAATAAATATATATGTATATATATATATTTGAATGCATATAGGAGAAGTCCAGATGTTCAAGCAAAGGAAGAATTGTGGAAACACATTCAGTAAGTATTTCTGCAAGCATGGATATCTACTATTAAATAATATTTTTTATGCATGTGATTGTTTAACTTTTAAACTTTTCTTTTCCAGAAAAGAACTCGTGGATCCATCTGGCTTATCCGAGGATCAACTAAGAGAGATTCCATATACTAAAATAGAGTGAGTTTATTTATTGGACAGGAGTTGTGATGTAATATGTTGTTGTCCCTATACAAATCTATATGAGGACATAGTTTGAGGCTGATTATACAAGATTAAATAAGATGGCAAATATCAAACTAAATTTTAAAAGGCATAGATCTACTGTTTCTAACCTCCCAGAAATAAATGAAAATTACTAAGCTCCTAATATATATATTACATCCAATAAAAGTGAAACAATTACTTAGTTTATATTTGTTTGAGTTTCACTTGTGTGGGAAAAGTTCTGAAATATGGTATTGCAGAAATCCCTCTTTACCTGTAACTTAGCTGAGGTTGGCTATGATATGGGAATTGTAGTCCAATATTTTGAATGGCATGAAGTTGAGAAAGCCTGTCAAAGAGATTCCTGTCAGCATCAGGCACAGAAGTGGGTTTTGTTTGGAGAAAATCATCTTTTATTTAGGAACTTGGTCATTGCTAAGTATTTTGAGACTTGAAGTCGATGCATCCGGGCATTCGTTAGCGACAAGTACCTTCGGCAGTAAATTGCATGATAAATCTAAATGTGGGGGGAAACTCCAAATCTTTACTTAGGCACTTGAATTATTCACATCAACTTTAGTCCCCTTTGTTTTCGGTATGCCTGGGGCAGATAATGGATTTAGGTACGACTGCATCAAATTTGGCTTTAAGTGGTATCTCTACATTCCTGTGATTTTGTTATATATCCTGTTAAATAATAAGAGAGTTTTCATTCATGGAGACTTGGGGGGGAGACTTTCAAGCTACCTTCCATTTTAAAGTTTTAAAAATGTACTCTTCCTCTGATCATCCAAACTGACTCTTTGACTTCCTTGACCTTCTTTCCTCAGCATAGTATCACTAATTGCCAAAGCACAGTTGGTCCTTTCAGATCAAGCTCCAGTTTCATTCCAGTAATTGGCCATCTGGGATTTCCATGTGGTGATGTGAACAAGTGCTTCTGACAGGAGCTGAATCATGTTTTGCATCATAATGTGATTCTGACTCACCACTGAGTAGGAATAAAGAATAGTGGTACAGGCATGAAAGCTAGACATGAAACATTTCCTTCAGCATATTTATCTTTCAATGTGCATGCAGGCACATGTCGTTTTGTAAGGCTTTAATCTCAAGATAATACTATTGGAAATGTGTGAACAACAAGCGACTTTTAAGGCTGAGATAAATTATAAAGGTTTCTCAGTGGGTTCTGAATAATAATAAAAAAAATCATGACCAAAATGTCAGGATAAAATCTACTGGTGTGATCTCTCTGTCAGAAACATATTTTTGTGAGAAATTAAGCCTTCAGAGCTTACACAGTTTACTCAGTTTCCTTGGGTACAAGTTTTGGATCAAAGGTCTTATGAAAAGAAACATTTAAACCTTTATCATAATAGTTTATGTTATAACATTAGAAACAGAGCTACATGTATAAAATTCTAATTTTAAAAGAGATAATAATATTGCACTTTAGCCAATGTTAAAAGGATGGTTACGGAATAATTTATGAGTGAGTGAGTGAATGAATGAATATTTATATAATCTCATTGATTCTAGGTGACTTGCAGAGATACATTACCATTTTCCTCTTTTTTTTTAAATAAATAAATAATTGTTTTGGTGCTGAAACTTGGCTATGTACACATACACACAAATATATATATACATTTATAAATGAATTTGGACATAGATGTAATACTTTGGAAGAAATGCTTTTTCTATTATAGTCATCTTCGTAATTCTTATGAACAAATAATGATTTGGTCCTGGAAATTTTATTTCTTCGTTAGGACTCAAGGTGACCCTGTTCGCATTAGACACTCACATTCTCCTCGAAGCTATCGCCATTATCGACGATCCCAGTGCTCTGATGGGGAGAGATCTGTTCTGTCAGAAGTGAAGTAAGTATGTTAATCACCGAGGAAGATGGATGGTTGTTTGATAAACATTACAGTGCCAGTTACAAGACATGCAGCTTACAACAGAATGCTCTGGGAATATTTGCTAGAATATTTAGTTTTCTGGGAAATTATTCAGGGGCCACTCTGATCTAGCAACCAGGAGTGACCTGTTACTGAATTCTTCATTCTGTGATGACTGAAAGGGAATCTACACCCTTATTGAAGGGTGATGGACCTCATTTTCAGAAATAACATACTCTGCTAGACATTCAGATTAAAAGATAGGCCTCCTCATCAAGAATTTTTAATAGAACCAAGTAAAAAGCATGCAATTATCTCTGAAATATAGAAAGATGGATAAAAATCAGCAACCGAATGATTTACACAAATTCAAGCTCCTTCCTTTTATTTTATAAGCACTGTGCCTTTTGAGGTTTGCTTTCTTTTCCAGTGCCAAAGCAGATCTTGTTCCTCCTCTCCTGGTTACCCGCTCCTCGGATGCTCATTGTCCCACCACTGCAGTATCTCATCAGGTTAGTAATGGCTTTTAATCATGCTTGAATATTTAAAGTGCAAAGATGTTTAACATGGTTTTAATTTGTTCAATATTTGTTTACTTCAGCAGCGAAATGGATCTAAGGACAGCCTTTTAGAAGAAAAAATACAAACATCTATCAACAATGTGGATGGAAAACACAGTGCTAAGACTATAAAAATTGTTCCGGCATCAAGGCTCAAGATAGAGACCTGATTTTTATCACACACAAGACTCTGGAAGAATGCAAATCCCAAATCCAAATAAACACTTTTAGTTTGTGGGTTT
>NW_015388674.1:132568-138688 GCF_001527695.2 Protobothrops mucrosquamatus | reverse complement strand
AGTTTTGCAAACGGTTCAAGGAACCACATGCTCATCAGAGAGGCTGCGTTGGAAAAGGAAGACAGCAAACGGAGCCAGGCATCTCTGCTTCAGCAGCAGTAGATGGGCAAAAAAGGAGAAAGGTCAGTGCAGGGAGCTGGGAGAGAATGGGAAGAGAAGGAGAAAGGTTAGTGCAGGGAAAAATTCAACAAAAGTTTCAAAAGTCTTTAAAGATGCCTTAATGGGAAAGATATTCAATATTCCCTTCATCACTATTTTCACAAACTTTCACTTGATAATAAATCACAATAGAGAAAAAAGATAATTTATAAACAAAATCTTTGGTTGATACTCCACTGTTTCCAGTAGAAATGCAGTACTCAGTTATGAAAAGTTGTACATATTTATGAAATGGAGTAAGGCATTGAAATGATAGACAACATCCAGAATCTTTCATAACATGTCTTACCTGTCTGATTTGTGACCTTTCCCTGAGGACATGGAATGCAATCATAGCAGCAAAATGGTTCTCCTTCTTTGGGGGTCTTTCTGTAACCTAAAGGGCAATTATCATTACACAGGGAGACAGGTAATATCTGTCCATGAAGGAAATAAAAATATATTAATATATTTCAAAACAATATTCATAAATTACAACATGTCACTCATGGAAGTTTTGAAATAAGGCCAAGAGGAAGATGGACTACTTCTTACTCCATACACTGACTGTATGTTTCAGCTGTTACATGTAACACTCTTGTGAGCTCACCTACAATATTAACTTGACACACATTTTATTACTGGAAGAGTAACTTTTAGGTCTTATAGCTGCCTTAGATTCTGCAGCAAATCAAAACTACTATAAATAACCAAAAATATCAAACTGGCATTTATTGGCCAGAGCCAATAAAACAATATAATTAAGCCAATTAACACTAATGATTTGAGGAAATAGAAAAGGATCTCACAAGTATGATTTACCAACATCTTTTTGAGATAATTGCTTATTTCTTAATGTAAGTTTCATAAAACTATTCAAGGGAAAAGAAAAAAGCAACAAAGCACTGCTGCATGATATAATTTCCTTTGAGATTATGTTGTGAATGGATTAACAAATATGTCTATAGGCAGAGTGATTCCAGAATGTGGTAAACATATATTGTGACATCACAACAGAAACTCTTAGTTGAACTTCCATAGCAATGTCAAACAGAAATATCGGAGTTTCAGGAGCATTTGAAGTGAGTCACTGACTCCCAACGGCACATATATCCTATAATGAAATCATTGCCCATTTTAATGTGCACTGTTTGCTCTGCTCACTTAATAAAAAGGAACAGAACTTTGAAGCCATAAGGTACCTCCATAAAGTATACAGTGTGGGTCCCACTGCACAATTTGCCACCTAAACCTACCCATTGCCAACTAACCTCCCCAATTGTCACATGAATATTGAATCTCTTCCTAGAAGGATTCTGCTTCACCAACAATTCCTATGATTGAAGCAAAACATGGTGAAATAAAATATATATTTTATCAGAATAGTCACTTGACAATATAATAAATAAATACATATTATCGGTACATATTATCAATTCAGCCCTTGGTCAGATTTTTTTTCTTAAGATAAAAATACTCAACAGAATATAATTAAATTGTGTTTGGTTTATGTGAATTTATTGGAATGTTGGACAAAGTAATAAATAAATGTGGACATGAGATGGATTTTACCTGATTGAACCAAGTGGGCCAGATAAGGTCATCTTCTGAAATGGTCAGCATCTGATGTGAGAGTCTATCTGGATCTATGGTTCCCACCTTAACTCTATGGAAGGATTGGTTTGGGAATGTGGCCCAGTTCATGACATCAAATCCTCCTCTGAATTCACCATTTACATCAAAGGAAATCATATCCCCAACACTGTTATTAAATGAAACTGGTCTCAGAAAATAGTGAAGCTAAAGAGCAAAGAGGAAAAAGTTGGAAACAAGATGAAAGTATGGCATGAAGGTTTATTGTTAATACTTTGCAATGCTTTACTTATCATTCTAAAACGGTTGATTAATAAGCTTTTATGGGCTTAATCTCTTTACAGATATTCTACAAATTATTAAACATTTATTTATTTCTTATGGACAAGACATGGCATGTCCTACTTAATATATTGAAAACCTCCAAACCAGTTAATAAGGACGTTGAACAGTTACTAGAATAACTTTTTAAAGTTATTTTGAAAAATCTCCTTTGTAACAGGTTACTGTCGAAATGAATCTGGTATCATTTTCATCAGATCCCTGCTCTTTTCCAAAAGTACATGATAACAGTATGAAAATAAAATTTAAATAAATAATTAGGATGAGCAAGTAAGATTATGCAACATGATATAGTGAGATAAATATGTAATAATAGTTGTAACTATAACCAAACCAGATTACTCTGTATGTAAATCAGATAAAGTTGTACAGGGCTGTCAATGACATACCTGAAAGAACGAAATATAATTTCAGAATTTAAAAAAATCAAAACTAAAGTTCAACTTAATGCTAACAATAGAGAATAATTCTATAAAATATTTTGTTACAAAACCCAACTGAACTATAGAAACATATTTTGTTTTTAGAAATGAGCCATGTTCTCAATATATCTGGCAGAAATATTAAGTCATAAATCCAGCTGGTATGATTTTATAAGGAGATTTCTTTAAAAAAAACTATATAAAATAGTGGATCAGAAGATTAAGTTGAGACTAGAGTTCTTTGTCTGCAAACTGATTCTTGGAGAAAAATAAAGCAAAACCAAAAACAAGTAAAATTTTGCAGTGAATGTTTCCCATTTTTAGAAAGATAATAGAGAAAGTCCAACATGGAGAAAACGTTATAGAGATCAAATGAAAGAAAATAATTCACATCCAATTTGAAATAAATATTTTGGGACAGATAATTGCACCTGATCAGAACTGGAACCTAGGCCAGTTTTAGAATTGAAAACAAAAGTGCTAACTAAAAATGAAAAGAAGTTACAGTACTGGGCAGCTCATTCCAACCTTTTTCTCTGCTAATTTGCTTGACCCACAGATGTTCATATATGCATGCAATCTGAAGAAAATATGGATTCTTTTTCATGGAAATATGAAGATTTCTGGGCCCAAATATCTCACATTTATCAGTTAATCACACCCATACACAAAAAAAATTGGTAATGTTACTGTTCCAGTATAGTGAGATAACTTGCACTACTCTGATAAGGAGACGTACTTTCCATAGCTGTTGTTCAAAACTTTTCCATGTCATACCCAATCTTTGCTTGTTTATTGATGAATAGAAGGCATGCAAAGCATATGCAACAGCATAGACAGCATTGTAGACACAGTAACTGTGGGCAGTCATTCTTGTTTCAAAAACAGTAATGGGAAGAGTCTCCAACCTCTCCTCTCCAGTGCAGACATTCTGTTCCACTGAGTCAGTGGGAGACTTTGGAATCAGGCAATCAAATAGCTGCTGCCAGATTTCTTTCAAGAAGCCATCTTCTTTATGCACAAGAGGGTTCCTCATCTGAACAAATCTCTGGAATCTGAACAATTCCTTAGACTGAATTGCCAGTGATAGAGCACCATGGAGGAAATCTATGCTCCAAGTTCTTTGAAACAGGGCTGAGGTGAAATCTACATCTGCAGTCATGATCCAGACCTTTGCTTTTTTTCCTGCCATGTCATCATATCCTACAATTTTGAGTAAAATCCATAAAAAACCAACACTTTGAAATTCTCCATGAAAGATCACTGTATTAGCTGTGCTCTTCAAGGCCAGGCTTATTTTGGCACGGTTTGCTTCCAAAATCACAGTCTGTCCTCCAGGTAACTTTTCAATGAAATCAAAGCAGATGCCATGCTGTGAAAAGAAAGGTAATACCTTCCGGAGCAATAATTCTGCCTGACTGCCAATGCCAATATAAAATATGCAAATCCATGTCCATTTGAAATGTAGTAAGAGATGAAGAATCCCATCATATTGATAATCAGCATTTGGGAACATCCAAAGGAAGAAAATTGCTTGATTTGTTCTCTTCCTCTCTGGAGCAGAAGAATATGCAAGCTAATTAAAAGCATAAAAGCAGAATGAAACTAAGAGAGCAGAAGATGTATTTCCATAAGAAATACATTTTCCCCAGTAAAACATAGCTTAGTTTAGTTCCTACAATTGTGTTGCTTGAAATTGCCTGGGATCACATGGTCCTGATTTTATTTCATTTTTTACAACAAATACTTGGATGTCAATACAGTTTGTTAGGGATGTGTTTGTGTGCAGAAAAGATGAATGAAGCATTTACCCAGTTTCCTTGCAGAAATGACAGATATCCACCAACATTCACCACGCAGTTCTCAAAGTATTTGCTATCTGACATGAGAGTGATAGCAATAGCATTTAGATTTATATACCATTTCATAGTGCTGTACGGCACTCTCTAAGTGGTTTACAGCATATTGTACCCAACAATCTGGGTCTTCATTTTACCAACCTTGGAATGATGGAAGGCTGAGTCAATTCTGAGGCATTCAGAATCAAACTCCTGGCAGTGAGCAGAGTCAGCCTGCAACACCGCATTCTAACCATTGTTCCACCATGGCTCTATAGGAGAGTGGATTGTGGACAGTTTCTTTTTTCCTGTTCATGAAAGGAAGCACTACCTGTGCAATCTTGTATTGATTCAAAACAGTTGATATATGAAGAAAATCCTCCAATGACTGCTAGTAGATTGTTCTGGAAATCACATCTATAGTTTGGGATGAATCTGCCTGGTGTGAAGAGAATTTCCATTGTAGCTGCATATGTAAGTTTTGGATCAAAATAGTTGTTATAGATGTTAAAACCCAGGGTGGTATTGGTTAAGATCTGAGGATTTTCATTAATCTCCTTTATAGCAAATACAAGAGCCAAGATGTGTTGATAGGTCTGAGTTACTAATCTGCAACTCAATTAGAAAATAATAAATCCCTTCAGTACATGTGATTCACTTGCAATATTAATAACTCTGATCATGCATACTATCTGAGTTCATATCTAACACATTGAAAATATCTCCACATACATACTAACATTAATTTTGAAGTTAGATAAATATGAAAAATATAATTTCAGCATTAATCCTACTTGTATAAAATTTGTGCTGTACATTTTCTTATCAAATCAACTAGATAAGATAGAACTAATCCTACTAATTGTTAAATATGGATCATGTTCACCATTGCTTAAAAATAATGTGTGATAATGTAAAGTTTGTTTGCAAACTTCAGTACCTCCAAGAGATAGTTTGTCTTTATGAGAAACCTTTCCGGTCCTTCTAAAATAAAATACTTGCTAGTTTTTCAGACATAGTACAAAATAGTTAACTTCATAAAGAACTGCTGAGTTGGAAAGTTCTTTTGGAAGGATTTCTGCTGCAAGTACTTTATATAAGCTTTTTTAACATCTGTCATTGACCATAAATATTATCTATCTATCTATCTATCTATCTATCTATCTATCTATCTATCTATCTATCTATCTATCTATCTATCTATCTATCTATTCTATTCTATTCTATTCTATTCTATTCTATTCCTTGTAAAGCAATACAGTGAAAGACATTGGATCTTTGATTCCTCACTCTTTATGAGATTTAGTTTTTCTAACTAATATTTCAAATAGTAATATTCCACCACCTCCTTCTCCATCTTTAGACTGGTGAAATTAAAAAGAAAGAATCATTAGCTAGCAGAAATTCTCCACACCACCTCCCTTCTCCCACAAATCAATAAGCAAACTGTACAGTCTTCATTTCTTATTATTACCAGGACAAAGATATGACAGGTTTAAAGCATCCAACTCCTTACATAAAATCAGCAAAGAAATCTTCAAAAGGATGTCTTCTGAATGAGATCATCTCTGAAATACAAAGCTCTGAGAAATTAGACCACCAAGAATGAGATCCCCTGGTTCATGATATTTATGAAGAAATGGACTTGGAGCACTGCTATGGCATTTTGAAAAAGGAATTTTGCAAACCCTCCCAGGAAGCATCCCTAATACCAGTATCCCAACTATAAGATATGAAAATCTTCCTGTAAAAAGTCTATTCACTTCCTGCATGACTGGTGGATTATT
>NW_015388674.1:117659-127341 GCF_001527695.2 Protobothrops mucrosquamatus | reverse complement strand
AATATGGGACTAAAAATATCATTTGGTTTTTGAGTGAATTTTAGAGTATTATTGTTGTACAAAGACTAGAATATTTTATTTAGTATTATTTTTAATTATTAAAGTGTTGTTATTATTATTGTTTTTTATAATTGTATCTGTTTAAAAGAGAGTTAAAGGAGGTTATAGATATGTTATTTTAATAGTTGATTAATGTTAATTAGAGTAGGATTATGTTATTATTAACCCTGTGATGGGCACTGGGAAGTGAGGGGGGAGGGAGGGTGGGGTGGAAGGGTGGGAAGGGGAAGGGGGATTCATATTGTAAAATTTTATAAAATTTTCAATAATAAAAAAACTTTAGGAACTGAGGAAAGTATTCTTTTATATAATATTAAATCTGTTTCTACACTGTCTCTAACTTTCCTTTAACAATTAACAATTACTGGGACAAAAAGAATGTTGCAAGCAAAGCTTACTACATTGTTGCAAAAGAGCTCTGAACCCTATCCATTACAGAATTGACAGTCAAGCTGAAAGTTATTGAATCAAGTAAAACTTGATACTTAATGGGATTCAGTGATAACCTCATGTTGGATAAAGACAAAAGACAGGCTTGTTTAAATACTTCTCTTTATTAGATGTTGCCTTTTATTCAGATCAGGCCTCACAATGATGATATAGCATTTGGGGAAAAAGACACAAGTCAGGAGCCCAGCACTAGAAGCCAAGAGGGAGAAGATCTCCACAGCTACTGTGTATTTCCCTTTGGTGCTCACATAGGCAGGAATAAATGACAACCAGACACTGCAAAAAACCAGCATGCTAAAGGTAATAGACTTGGTTTCCTGGAATGTATCTGGTAACTTCCTAGCTAGGAAAGCTGCAATAAAACTAATCATAGCCAGGAAGCCCATAAAAGACAAGACACTATAAAACATGGCAACTGACCCTTCATTGCATTCCACAATGATTTCAGAAACAAAGGAGTGCATATCAAAGTCTGGGAAAGGGGGTGAGGTTGCCAGCCACACAGTACAAAGAAGAATTTTAATGAAGGAGCAGGAGAGAACAATGAAAAGGGGTAGTTTTTTCCCAATCCAGGTCCTCATCTTTGATCCTGGCTTGGTGGCCATGAAAGCAAGAACCACAGTGATAGTTTTAGCCAATATACAAGAAACAGCCACTGAGAAGGTGATCCCAAAAGCAGTCTGTCGAAGGAGACAGGTCACCGCCATAGGTCTGCCAATGAAAAGCAGAGGACAAAGGAAGGAGAGGAGGAGAGATATGAGGAGGGTGTAGGAGAGACTGCGGTTGTTGGCCTTAATGATAGGAGTTTTGTGGTACTTCAGGAACACTCCTAGAACAGAAATTGTGGTGAGAGAAAAAATAATGGCCACTGTCATCAAGCTGCTTCCTAATGTTTCTTCATAAGAGAGATATGTTTTGTATTTGGGAAGGCAGAAATTCTGATTATTGTTGGGGTACCGGTCTTCTGGACACTGGAAGCATTGGTCCATATCTGCAAAAAGAAATAAATACAAAAATGAAGAAATGCTTGAGATGCCACCAGTCTGAGAATGTGGTTTTAAAGCACTTACATGGAAATTATGTTAAAATAAATGAGTCTCTTAAATAGTGTGCAAATATAAATTGTAGTAATAGTAATGGCATTCAGCTTTTATGTGGATTTCTACTTAGATGAAAATAATTGACCAATGTCCATTTTACATGCAGTTTTTGATTTGTGTCCATAATTTTCAGTTCCTAAGAATGTCTTTGTGAAACAAGAAATCATATAACTGCATTGCTTAGTGAGCGTAATCTCATTTGTTCCCATTGTGATAATTAACTGAGAATTGTGGATTATTAAATATATATACACCCAATCTCAAGTTGTGAATGCTCCAACATTGAAAGTTTTTAAGAAACGACTGGACAACCATTTGTCTGAAACGGTATAGGTTTTCCTGTCTAAGCAGGGGGCTGGACTAGAAGACCTCCAAGGTCCCTTCCAACTCTGTTATTCTATTCTGTTCTGTTCTGTTCTGTTCTGTTCTGTTCTGTTCTGTTCTGTTCTGTTCTGTTCTATTCTAGACATTCCATTGGTGCCTTTCAGCTCTGAGTCTATTTCTTCACCTGCTATCTTCTTTCCTCTAAGCCCATTTTGCTACCCTGTACCCTGCCTTGGGGTGTGTGTGGCAAGTCTCAGGATGAACCAGCATTCATTCACCTTCTAGCAAGCACCAGCATTTGTTCACTCCCCTGTTGCCTTCTGTCTCAGTTGCAAGAAATAAACTTTCTCATTTGCCCCCTTTCTCTCTCAGTTTCCCAGTAAACCTTTCTTGTCTTATGTTCCTTTTATCCCACTTTGTGCATGGGATGCTTTTGAAAGGCATGTGTTCCAGAGCAATATTTCCAAAGTAAACTGCAGTGTCTTTTGAAAGTCTTTTGATCGGGAGGTTTATGAAGTGCAGCTTTACAAAAGACTCAGGAAGCCACATGTTCACCAGAGAAACTGGCTTGGAAAAAGAAGACAGCAAATGGAGCTGGGCATCTCTGCTTCAGCAGCAATAGATAGGCACATAAGGAGAAAGGTCAGTGCAGGGAACTGGAAAAGAATGGGCACAAAATGAGAAAGGTTCGTGTAGGGAAAAATTGTTTGAATTCTACCAAAGTTTCAAAGGACATCAAAGATGCCTTAATGGGAAAGGTATTCATTATTCCCTTCATCACTATTTTCACAAACTTTCACAAGAGAGGAAAAGAATTTTCAAAAGAAAAACTTTGGGTCATACACTCCGCTGTTTCCAGCAAAGATGCAGAACTGAGTTAGGAAAAGTTTGTACATATTTAGGAAATGGAGTAAGGCATTGAAATGATAGACTTTCATAACATCTCTTACCTGTCTGATTTGTGATCTTTCCCTGTGGACATGGAATGCAATCATAGCAGCAAAATGGTTCTCCTTCTTTGGGGGTCTTTCTGTAACCTGAAGGGCAATTATCATTGCACAGGGAGACAGGTAATACCTATCCATGAAGGAGGTAAAAATATATTAATATTTTTGGAAATAATGTTCATAGATTGTCATTGAAACAAGATGAGATAGTGTTGCTCATGGAAATAATAATAATAATAATAATAATAATAATAATAATAATAATAATAATAATAATAATAATAATAATAATAATAATAATAATAATAATAATAATAATAATAATAATAATAATAATAATAATAATAGAATAGAGCTGGAAGGGACCTTGGAGGTTTTCTAGTCCAGCCCCCTGCTCATGCAGGAGAACCTATACCACCACAGACAAGTGACTGTCTAGCCTCTTCTTTGAAATCTCCAGTGATGGAGTGCCCACGATTTCTGCAGGCAAGTTGTTCCACTGGTTAACTATCCTCACTGTCAGGAAGTATCTCCTTAATTCCAGGTTGCTTCTCTCTTTGATCAGTTTCCTACCATTCTTTCTTGTCCTGCCCTCTAGTACTTTGGAGAATAATGTGATCCCCTCTTCTTTGTGGCAGCCCTTCAAATACTGGAACACTGCTATCATGTCTCTCCTATTCCTTCTTTACTTTAGCCTAGCCAGGCCCAAATCCTGCAGCCATTCTTCATATGTTTTAGTCTCCAGGCCTTTGATCATCTTGGTTGCTCTTCTCTGAATTTTTTCCCAAACTCTCAATATCTTTTTTTTTATATGGTGACCAAAATTGGCTGCAGTATTCCAGGTGTGGTCTTACTAGGGTTTTATAAAGCGGTACTTTACGTGATCTTGATTCCATGCCTCTGTTTATTCAACCCAGTATTGTATTAGCTTTTTTGGTGGCTGCTGCACACTGCTGGTTCATTGTCAAATGATCGTCCACTAGGACTCCAAGGTCCCTCTCACTGTTACTATTTTTAAGAAAAGTCTCACCTAGTCTGTACTTGTACCTTTGGTTTTTCCTGCCTAAGTGTAAAACTTTGCTTTTCTCCACATTGAAACTCATTTTGTTGGATAGGGCCCATTGTTCAAGTTTGTCAAGATCTTTTTGGATCCTGAGTTTGTCTTCTGGGATGTTGGCTACTCCTGCCAGTTTAGTGTCATCTGCAAATTTGATGAGTTCCCCTTCGATTCCCTCATCTGTCATTTATGTAGATATTGAACAGTACTGAGCCTAGGACGGAGCCTTGTGGGGTACCTCACTGCTTACTTCCCTCCATGTGGATATAGTGCCATTGAGGACTACTCATTGAGTATGGTTTGCCAGCCAGTTATGGATCCATCTGGTGGTGATGTTGTCTATTCCACCTTTTTCTAGCTTACCAAGGAGTAGGTTGTGGTCTACTTTGTCGAATGCTTTACTGAAATCTAAGTATACTACGTCCACAACATTTCGCTGGTCTACTAGCTTTGTCATTTTATCAAGAATGAAATAAGATTGGCCTGGCATGATCTGTTTTTAACAAACCCGTGCTGGCTACTGGCTAGTTGTTCGCAGATCTGTTTTTTTAATCATCTTTTCTAGGGTCTTCCCAGGTATTGAAGTTAAACTGATTGGTCTGTAGTTTCCTGTGTCTGTTTTTTTCTCTTTCTTGAAGATGGGAACCACATCAGCCCTTTTCCAGTCCTCAGGTACTTCCCTGGTAGTCCAGGATTTTTGAAAGATATGGTGCAATAGTTCTGAGATAACATCTGCCAGCTCCTTCAGAACTCTGGGATGTAGTCTGTTGGGTCCCAGTGATTATATCCATCGAGGTCGGATAGGTGTTTTCTTATCATTTTCTTGCTTATTTTAATTTTTGTTTCTAGTTTGTCTTTTGCAGTGGGGTTTTTTTTTTTATATGCTGGGTTATAGTTTCTTTTTGTGTGAAAACTGATGCAAAGAATGAGTTAAGCAGTTCTCCCTGTTATTTCCTTACCATCTTCTCTCTTTAATGGATCTACAGTTTCCTTGACTTTTTTCTTGTTGTTAATATGTTGGAAGAAGCTTTTTTTTATTATCCTTGATTTCTGTTGCAAGTCTTTGGTCATTCTGGGCCTTTGCTTTCCTGACTACATCTTTGCATGTTTTGGCTGTCTGCTGATAATCAGCGTTAGTTATGTGCCCCTCTTTCCATTTATTGTATTTGTCCCTTTTGTCTTTCAGTTTGTCAGAGAGATCTTTGTGCAGCCATGCTGGTTTCTTCCTGGATTTCTTGTTTTTCAGTGGTATTGTGCTGGTATGGGCTTTTATAATTGCATTTTTCAGAGTTTCCCATGCTTCTTGGGTTGTTTTCCCCTTTAGGATTTTCATCCATGGAATCTTTTCTAGGTTCTCTCTGAGTTTGTTTAAATTAGCTCTTTTGAAGTTTAAGACACTGGTTGGATTGTTTTCTATTGCTACTGTTTGCATTATATTAAATTTCAGTATGACTTTCACCCAAGGTTCTGGCAACTTCAACTCCCTCTATCACTTCTTCTCTATTGGTAAGAATTAAGTCCAGTATAATTTTATGTCTAGTTCCCTCCTCCACCTTTTGGATGATAAAGGTGTTAGCTAGGTTGGTTAGGAATCTGTTTGATCTGCTGCTCACTGCAGAATTTGTCTCCCAGTTGATATCTCCCTTTACTATTGTCATATGCTTCCTATATACATTTGTTAATTGGTTGGCAAAGAGTTCATCTATTTCTTCTGATAACATATATTGTGAACTCACAACAGAAATTCCTGGTTGCATCTCCATAGCAATATTGCATACAAGTATATGAGTTCTAGGAGCATTTGCAGGAATCACTGGCTCCCAATGGCATACAAATCTAGCAATCAAATCCTTATTTATTTTAATGTGTACTATAAGCTTTGCTCACTTAATAAAAAGGAATAGAGCATCGAAGCCAATGAACATAAGTGAAGGTACCCCCTAAAGTGTACAGATTGGGGCCCACTGCATAATTTGTCACCTACTTTAACCTATCTAATGTAGAAATAGCAATAGCACTTAGACTCAGGCCTTTTTTTTCTCATAGAACACCCAGAACGGAGTTCCGGCACCTTTTTTGGATGAAACCTTGTAGAGTAGGCAAGGCAGGTTGTATGACGTGTGTGAGTTCCGGTACCCTTTTTTTTTTTTTTTTTAGAAAAAAAGCACTGCTTAGACTTATATACCACTTCACAGTGCTTTATAGCCCTCTCTAAGCAGTTTACAGAGTCAGCATATTGCCCCCAACAATCTGGTTCCTCAATTTACTGACCCAGAAGGATGGAAGGCTGAGCCAGTGAGAATTGAACTACTGGCAGTAAGCAGAATTAGCCTGCAATATTGCATTCTAACCACTGCACCACCAAGACTCTCTGTATCCCCAAATATCACATGGATACGGAATCTATCCTTAGAAGGACTCAGATTCACCAACAGCTCCTTTGAGTGAAACAAACCAAGGCAAAATAGAACATGTATATTAGCAGAATATTCACTTGACCATAAACTAAATAAATACATAGACTGATTTCCTCTGCTCTTGGTCAGATTTTTTTTCTTAAGTCAATAGAATATGATGAAAATGTGCTAGGTTTTTGTGAATCACCATAGAATATTGGGCAAAGTAATAAATCAATGTGGACATGAGAGGGATTCTACCTGATTGAACCAAGTGGGCCAGATAAGATCATCTTCTGAAATGGTCAGCAGGTGATGTGAGAGTCCATCTTGATCTATGCTTCCCACCTTAACTCTACGGAAGGACTGGTTTGGGAATGTGATCCAGTTTATGATATCAAATCCTCTTACATATTCACCATTTTCATCAAAAGAAATCTTGTCCCCAATACTGTTGTTAAATGAAACACCTCTCAGAAAATGGTGAAGCTAAGCAGCAGGAATATCAAAATTAGAAAAGACATAAAACCATGGCATGAACATTTATTGTTAATGCTTTGCTTCTTATCATTCTAAAATAAATGATTAGTAAGGATTTGTAAGATTAATCTCTGAATAGATTTCTTACACATTACAAACATTTATTTAGTTATTATGGACAAAACATAATATGTTTTACTTAATATATTGAAAATTACCAAATCAGTTAATGTCTAGGTAAGGAACAATTATTAGAATTTTTTTTTCTAAAGTTGTCTTGAATAATCTCAGTTACAATAGGTTACTGTCAAAATGGATCTGGTATGATTTTCATCACATCTCTGCTCTTTTCCAAAAGTATATGATAATAGTATGAAAATAAAATTTAAATAAATTAAGGATGAGCAAGTAACTTTATGCAACCTTATGCTGATACAGTGAGAAGAATATATGATAATAGCCAGTGGTGGGATTCAAATATGTGAACAACCGATTGTCTGTGTGGATGCCATGTCCAGAAGTCCATTCTGGGCCTGGGCAACAAAAAAATAGCTACTGGTTCTGCTGATGTGGTGCGAACCAGATGAATCCCACCACTGATAATAGCTATAAGATATAACTATCTAGTTTATATGCAGATTAGAATAAAGTTATAGAGGGCTATCAATGATATACCTGAAAATAGAAAAAATGGGTATTTCTGGAAGTGTAAAATCAAAACTAAAGTTCAAAGTAGTGCTTAGAGTAGACAATAATCCTGTAAAATATTTTGTTAGAAGGACCAATTGAGCTACAAAAATCTGTTTTGCTGTTTACCATGATCTTAATATATCTGACAGAAATATTAAGTCATAAATCTAGCTCATGGGATTTTACAAGGAAATTTCTTTTGAAATACTAAAAAAATGGATCAGAAGATTTAAACTGAACATGAGCCCAAATTTCTTCCTCTACACAAACTTTTCTTGGTGAAAAATAGTGCAAAACCAAAAGCAAGTAAAGTTCTGCAATGAATGCTATCCATTTTTTTGAAAGATAACAGAGAGATGCAACATGGAGAAAAGGGTCAAATGAAGGAATATAATTCACATCCAGTTGGGAATAAACTTTTGGGGGAAGAACATTGCACTGGATAAGAACTGAAACCTAGGATAGTTGTAAAAACGAAAACAAAATTGGTAACTAAAAATATACAAAATATAGAATAGGGGGCAGCTGTCTCCAATTTTTTTCTCTGCTGTTAGGCTTCAGTCACAGATGTTCATATATGTATGCAACTTGAAGAAAAAAATCTTCTTCTTCATGGAAATATGAAGATCTCTGGTCCAAATATCTCATAATTTTTCATTAAACACACAAAACTGATGTGACTATTCTATTAACAGATATGCACTATTCCTATAAGGAGATTTACCTTCCACAACTGTTGTTTAAGAATTTTCCATGTCATCCTCGATCTTTGTTGGTCTATGGCTGAATACAGGGCATGCAGAGCATATGCAACAGCATAGACAGCATTGTAGACACAATAACTGTGAGCAGTCATTTTTGTTTCAAAAACAGACATGGAAAGATCCTCCAGCTTCTCCTCTCCAGTGCAGATATTCTGTTCCACTGACTCAGTGGGAAAAAATAGAATCTGACAATCAAATAGTTGCTGCCAGATTTCTTTCAAAAACCCATCTCCTTTATGCAAAAGAGGGTTCCTCATCTGAACAAATGTCTGAAATCCTAACACTTCCTTAGATTGGATGGCCAGGGATAGAGCACCATGGAGGAAATCCATGCTCCAGTTTCTCTGAAACAGGGCTGATGTAAAGTCCACATCTGCTGTCATGATCCAGACCTTTCTTTTCCCCCCTGCCATATCATCATTTTCTGCAACTTCTAGTACAACCCATAAAAACACTATACTCTGAAATTCTCCATGGAAGATAATAGCATTAGCTCTGCTATTCAACACAAGGCTCATTTTGGCACGGGTTGCTTCCAAAATCACATCAAGCTCAGCTAGCATCCCACCAGGTAACTTTTCAATGAAATCAAAACAGATGCCATGCTGTGAAAAGAAAGGTAATACCTTCCGGAGCAATAATTCCGTTTGACTGCCAATGCTAATATAAAATATGCCCATCCATGTCCACTTGAAATATAATAAGAGCTGGAGAATCCCATAAGATTGATAATCAGCATTTGGGAACATCGAATAGAAGGAAATTGCTTGATTTGGTCTATTCATCTCTGGAGCAGAACAATAAGCAAGCTAAAGAATGTATTTATAAAGAAAGGAGGAGAAAAACAAGATGGGACAAGGGTTTGTTTTGGGTTGTGATGATAAAAAAAGATGTTGAGATTTTAGAAACTGTGCAGAGAAGAGCAACAAAGACGATTAGTCGACTGGAGCCTAAAATATACGAAATACGGTTGCAGGAATTGGGTATGTCTAGTATCATGAAAAGAAGGACTAGGGTTGACATGATAGAAATCTTCCAATATCTAAGGGGGCTACCACAAAAAAGAGGGGTCAACCTATGCTCCAAAGCACTAAGGCAGGACAAGAAGCAATGGATGTAAACTAATCAAGGAGAGAACCAATCTTGAGCTAAGGAGAAATTTCCTGACAATTAGAACAATTAATCAGTGGAATGACTTTTATTTTATTTTATTTATTTATTAATTCAATTTATATCCCGCCCTTCTCCTTACCGGACTCAGGGCGGCTAACAGCCTTATAAAACCAATGCAACAATAAATACCTAATTTAAAACCGAATTAAAAAGAAATATTTGTTATGGCCTATATAATTAAAATTTCTCTTAAAAACCCCACTAAAATTCCCTAGGCCAATCCCGCTTGTTGGAAGAGCCA